>NC_056737.1:1838332088-1838504588 GCF_019279795.1 Protopterus annectens | reverse complement strand
CTGCTTGACTTTGTAATGCTGATCTTCCTTATTTTTTCACCACCTTTGTTGAATTATCACATTCCTGAAATCAATTATCAGTGCAACATTACATAAATTGATTAATTCCTGCCTTTCATTAAACATCAGTCCTCCTTCAAAGCATTATTCTGCATGTATTGTTCACACAATTTCCATTTTTTCTGTGTAAGTTGCTCCTACCCTTTTGTAAAGATCCCACTTCCAGTTCTTTTTCTCTGTTACAATTTTCACTACTTCAAATAATGTTGGTTTAGACTTTCATTTCCATTTTTTAGTAATTGCATTTTTGGCAGACACCAGAATTAACTTAACAAGACCTTACTATGTCTAGACATTTCAGGCCCTGTTTCCCAGCTAAAAAAAACAATTTCCTTAGTTTCATCAATTTGCTCACCCAATATTACTGACAGAGTACTTAGTAGGGAATTTTTAAAGTCTGCCAACACATTTCACTCCCAAAACTTATGTTCTCAGTTACCTATTTCTTCCCCATTAAATCCCCAACATTTGCCATCTAAATGAGGAAAACTTCTTTGGGGTCTGATAGGTTCATAGGTAGATACTAGGCTATCTGCCCTAGGACATTTATAAGCCTAGCCAGAGTGTATTTGGCTTCCACCTCCCTATTAGATTAGCCTACTGTGCCTCTGTAAAGTAGGTCACAGAAGGTACCCTTTTCAGATTACTTTACTGTGCCTCTGTCTAGCAGGGACACAGAAAAGATCCCAGGGGTGAATTTGCGATTACCCATCCACGTGTCCAGATTTCGCTTGAAGAGGGTCAGCGAGGGGATATGTCTAACATGAATTGGGATTCTATTCCAGAGTGAGGGGAGCCTCTGGGAAATAAATCTGTCCCTCCAGCATGTCCTATTTATTTTTGTGCTGAGGTTTAGGTCCCTGGAGCATGTAGCTCTAAGGGACTTGGATTTTTTGAGGTGGAGCATGTCCATTAATTCTGGGTTTGATGTGGCTTTGTATGTCAGGCATAGATCGCCTCTGAGTAGGCGGTAAGCAACTGAGTAGAGCTGGAGTTTCTTTAGTCGAGCTGCATAGGACATCTGTTTGTAGCCCATGATCCTCTTGGTGAGGTACTTTTGGGGTCTCTCCAGTTGCTGCAGGTGTCGGGTAAGGTACATCCCAAAAGGGGCATTGTATTCAATTATGGGCCTGATGAGTGACGAGTAGAGGGGCACAATGACCTCTCTTGATTTAGATGCGAACCCTTTCGTGATAAGGTGGGCTATATAGAAGGTCTTTCTAACCACTTTGGCAACGCAATTATCAAAGGAGAGATTACTATCTACGTTGGTCCACAAATCTCTAATTACTTCTTCCGTACTTAATGGATTACCACCTATGTGGTAATCTGTGGGCACCTTGTTTTTCCCAAAGGGGATGACTATGCACTTTTTAGCATTTAGCTTGAGGCTGTGGCTCTGGCACCAAGCACCCGTCTCTGTGTGACCCTTTTGGAGGATGCTTGTGTCAGCTGGAGATTCAATTATGGCCCCCAGTTTGCAGTCATCTGCGAACTTTGTCAGCCATAATCCCCCCGTGTTAGCCTGAACCTCAGAGAAGTATATACCGAACAAGAGAGGTCCCAGAACTGAGCCCTGTGAAATGCCACTTGTAACTGTTTTGGATTTGGACATGGCACCTACGATTCTGACCATGTGGGTTCTATCTCTGAGCCAGTTTGCAACCCATCTTGTGATATAGGGGTTGATATTTAAGGTGGTAAGCTTATTTATGATGCCCGAGTGGGATATTGTGTCAAAGGCTTTTGTGAGGTCCAGGTAGGCTGTGTGGACTACCTTGCCCTCATCTATGGCTTTGGTAACTGTTTCAAAGAAATAAACTAGGTTTAAGAGGCAAGATCTGCCCTTAACAAAGCTGTATTGGGTAGGGTCCAGTGTCTGGAGGCTCCCAATGTCTTTGAGTTCCATGATAATACGCTCCATAGCTTTACGGACCAGACTAGTCAGGCTTATGGGGCGATAGTTTCTGGGGTCCATTGTGGCACCACCTTTGTGGAGTGGGATCACTGTAGCTGTACGCTATTCTTTGGGTACATATCCTGTAGTAAGACTAAGTTTGAACAGTGACTTAATGTGAGGGTTCAGTTCTTCTTGGAGCTCATGTAAGACACAGCCTGGGACACCGTCTGGTCCCATAGATGCTGTGTTTTTTGCTTTGGAGAGGGCAGCTTTCACCTGTGCATCTGTGATGTCAGGGAGGTTACATTCAGTTGGGATAGGCATTTGCTCCTTTGGGGGGAAGGGGGGAGAAGTTTGCGCTGAATCTGTCTGCCAGGATGTTGGCTGTGTCTGTAGGTTCGGTATATTTTGTACCGTTATGCAACAATTCAGACCATATCTGGGAGTTTCTGCCCATGTTCCTGACATAACTAAAGAAGGCCTTGTGATTAACTTTAGTGTCTAGGGCAATTTTTCTTTCAAAACTGGCCTTTGATGATTTTATAAGGGATCGAAGTTTCTTGCTAATGCTGATCAGAGATGCCTTCCCTTTTTGGGATTTTGCTCTGTCATGTAGTAGCTTCCTTCTTCTGTTGTATAGCTTATTTATGGCTGGGGTCCACCAGACTGGTCTCCTGTTTTTTGAGGAGTGAGTCTTGTTTTTATTTGGGATAGCATGATCCATGCATTCCTGCAGGTGCTCATAGAATGCATTTGTAAAGGATTCTGCGGATTGGGCTGTATTATCCTCTGGCCCAGGGGTTTTGAAGGATTCCACCTCAGTCTTGAGAAGTGCAAAGTTGGCTTTTGAGAAATTCTTTACAGTGATTTCCTTGGCTGGGGGTGGGGATGGGATATGGATGTCCAGGGAAATTTATTTATGGTCTGATCTTACCAATGAGGGGTTTACCTCTGGTGTGGAGCATAGAGTCCCCATGTTGGTGATGACCAGGTCCAATATGTTGTTTCCTCTTGTGGGAGTGGTGACCAGTTGTTCCATTGCGTTAGAGTTTAAAAATTCAAGGAACCGTTGGGCGAGGGTGTTTGGGCTTGAGTAGTTTTCCCAGTCAATGTCTGGGTAGTTGAAGTCACCCAATAACATAGTGTTTGGAGAGACCTTCATATTCTCCAGTGTTCTCATGAATGCCAAGTGGGGTTCCTGTAATAGGGAGGGTGTTCTGTAGCAGGCTACAAACTGAAAGGCAGTTTTGCCCGCTGTTAGTTGCACATGGATGGTTTCTGATGCTTCATGCAGTGCAACTAACCTGGAGGTGTAGGTATCTTTGATGAATATAGATACTCCCCCTCCTTTTGTGCTTCGGTCCGAGTTTTGGGGCCGAAACGCATGGTATGAGTTATAACCTGGTAGTGCTGGGGTGCTCTCAGGAGCCTTTTACCAGGTTTCTGTTACTGCACAGACATCGATTTTCTCCATACTGAGGAGAGCCTCGAGTGCGTGCATCTTGAGGTTTAGACTTCTGGCATTGAGTAGCATTACCTTTAGTTTTTTTATCCTTGGGTTGTCTATGGAGGTGGGTTTGTCCTTTGAGCCTTGCCTAAAAAAGGCACTATGGGGGTAGCAAGAGCCTTGGACAGTATACGAAAGCCTAAGGGTGACAGGTGCAAGCTGTCCCTAGTGAAGCAACGTGGCTTGTCGAGCATGTCATCCCAGGCTGACAGACACTGGATCCCCTTTGAATGACACCAATAATTTAGCCGATTGTTGAAACTGATCATTTTGTCTTTATACTGTGGCATCATTCTTGGTGAGGGCAAGATGCTACTCAAGGTCAGGGTCATACCAGCCTGGGCTACATGGTCAGAGAGCTCCTCTATGTCTCTTTTCATGTAGTCCAGGGAGGTACGTCTCAGGTCATTCACACCAGCATGGACACTGACAGAGTCATACTTGTACTTGCTTTGGAGTGACCTGAGTGGCGGATCCTGGCACCTGACATGCAGCTTACAGTGACCTTGTCCTTGTTCAGTCTGGTGAGTGGGACGTCAGTGTGCCCGACAATAGAGTCCCCTATAACAAGTGTATTTGGTGTGTTGTTTGGCCTTAAGGGCTGTGACTGTGAGGCACACTGATTTTGTAAGATATGTGATTCGTGGGTATTGTTGAGGGGTAGCTGTTGCTTGGATATTTGCTTAGGAGGTCTTTGCTGTTTAGGCAGATTTTTATTTAGAGCCTCCGAGTATGTTTTTGTGTGTTTATGTGTTGGGTATGCAGATACAATAGGTCTATGTGAGACTGGATTTGTGGTGTGGGTGGTTACCTTTTCCTCCTGACTGACTGTGCCAGTCTTGGGGTTAGAGAACTCTGCCTCCAGTTTGGCTGTTTAACTGCATCACTCACATGTATTAGAGTTTGTTGGAAGGAGGAGAGGCTTGGCAATTGTAACATTGCCTCAAAATTCCCAGATTCACCAGCTGGACTGGAGAGTAACCTTGAAACTGACCCTTGGACATACCAGATTAGTATAGGAAACTGTTTTTTTACTGATCAGATTAGGGAAGGGAAATGATTTTTCACTTGATCAAGAAGGACCAATCGGGAGCCTAATACTTATGAGAAGTCAAGGAGGGTGTAGTGCTTTAGTTAGTTAGTGTTTCCTTGTAAGAGCTGAGCAAGTGCAGGGCTTTAGAAAGAGAATAGAGTGATTACTTTGAGAGTTTGAACAGTTCTAAGGGAAAAAGTGAAGAGCAGACTTTGTGGAGCCTGGAATAGTTTAAACCTGTGTAGGCGGCGCTGCCCGACGCTGCTCAGTGCGCAAAACCGCACAAAAAGAGAGTTGTAGCGTTTTAAGAGAGAGAGATCAAGGAGTTTAGAATTGACCCAAAATGGCCAATAAAACTACAGCTTCTAGGTAGTAACCACTCCTCCAGGGACAGGCAGGCTGTTCAGTGTTAACCACTCCCACTGGTGAACACAGAGACTTCCCTTTAGCCCAAGCAAGCACTGGCCTTCTAGAAACTTCCAAACAGTTCAGAACAGCAAATCTGTAACTGAACTTTCTTAACTTTCAGAAAGTTGGAAAAAAGCAAGATTTTTTTTTTTCTTTTTGTTGTAGTTTAAAGGTAGCAGAGATACACAAGCAGCAAAATAATCACAACAGTGCAATAAATGACCCTACACTTGAGTGCTTGGCCAAAATCAGGTAAAATGCAGTTTTTAGAGAAAAAAATGATTTTAAATTAAGTGCGACAGGAAATGCAGTAAACAGGCTCTAGATGTGTTCCAAGTACTGTTACTGTTACAGATATAAATTTAGCAAGCCGGAAAATGCCAAAAAGTAGGCGGTAAAGCAGTAAAACTTAACAAAAAATCAGAAGAAAATACTTAAAATCACAAAAGTGGCTCCTTTTCTTCTCTCTTCTTTCTTCTGATTAGGGTATAAAAATGCCTATACAAACATTTCAAGCAAAATCCTAAATATTCTATAATCTGGCAACCATACATACGTCCTTCCATTTACTTGTGAATTACTTATCCAATCTCTCTTCCCACTCTTTTCTAACCTCCTCTTATTGATTGCTGTAATGTTTGTGTTTTTCGGGGTCGCCACAGTGGAACTCCGGTCCGCTAATGATTGGTAGTTGATTTTTATGTACCGAGTTACCAGCTCTGATGCACAACCTTCAATGAAGGTGCGCCCATTCATGCATGTCTCCACGCAGAAGACGCTCTAACTGAGAATCGAACCGGACAGCGTCTTATTGTGAGGCGACAATGCTACCGCAGCACCACCACCGCGGGTTGCTGCAATGATTCTGCAATATTTTATATGCCTTACTAATTATTCCTTTCAAAAGCAGCTTTTGTTCTAGATTCAACTAAAAACTCTACTAGAGCAGGTCTTTCATTTTAGATTCCATTATTCCTTTCTCTTTGCCTATATTCAGATATCAGTCCTTCACTGGGAAGGCAGTCTCTAGCCTGCAATCCAAATATCTTTTTGGCCTTTTCCCATTCTATTCCCTTTCCCTCTCTAGTTACTTGCTCAAGATGCCTTGGTTCCTTTGCCAGTTTTCTCCAGTAAATTTGAGCAAGCTGATGGCTATTCTCGGTACCCCAATTGCATTCATCCCTATCCATTCTCATGTTGGCTTAGTTATTAGACTACTTTCTGCTACTTTATGAATATAATATTATGTATATGTTATTCTCCTTAAGGATCAGTATCCCAAATCCCATTATCTCCTTATTTCTTGAAACCCCCCAGTTCATCATCAACATCATCCCTTTCAATTTTTAATTATAGATTTCTGCTTGTGTTATGCATATGAACCTTAATTGTGTAGCTATAAAATATCCTTTCAAATCAGGTAATCCTAAACCACCTTGTTTTATTGGAAGGATCAACTTATCCTACTTGACCCTTGCCATCTTCCTCTCCCAGATGAAATCATTTAAGTCTTTATTAATTACTGTCCACAACTTCTCCTCTGGTTAATAAAAATATGCCTTACCTATATATAAAACTATAGGGACTAAAAACATTTAGATTGCTTGTATTGTGCTAAACATATCCATAAACAAGAACTTCCAGAGTCTCACTTTTTGTATTATATTTTGTTTAGCCTTTCCCTGCATATTCTTAGCTACCATAAAAGAAACATTTTTAATCCATGCCCCTAAATACTTCATTTTAATCTGTCCCCATAAATATGTTTTTTGCTGAACCAATTCATATTTGAGCACATAATTTAAAGCTATAGCCTTTATTTTACCTTCTTCATTAATTTTACATCTCAAAAAGGCTTGAAACTGTCTGAAAATGTTCTACAACACTGACACATACTTTATGGCTTTATCAAGTACAAAATAATATCGTCTGCAAATAAACTTAAATTGTCTTGATTACTGTAGCAATTATAGCTTTGATTTTCTTAGTACATTATTTATTTATTTTTTGCCAATGGCTCTAAATATAAAGCAAATAAAAAGGGGATGGAGGACACTTCTGCCTGGTCCCTTTGTTCAGACACAACTTACCAGAGAGGAACCCTCCCACTTTAATTCTTGCCTCTGATCCCTTATATATCCTTAACCTTATTATTTTATCAGGGAATGCAAATGTTTCCATTGCCCTACTCATAAAATTCCATCTTACTCCATCAAATGTTTGTCTGCATCAAGACCCATCAACAGCAGTATTTTCTTACATTCTGCTTTCCTCTGGAAAATCATTATTATATTATTGTTGTCAAATGTTTGCCTCCCCTCCACAAAACCATACTGCTACATATCTATTAATTTTGACAACACCTTTTCCCATTCTTTTAGCTAGTGTAGAAATAAACACTTTATAATCATGGTTTAAAATTGAAATGTGTCTATATGCAGCTGGGTCTGATGGGCCTTTACCATCTTCAGGTATTACAGCCACCACAGCTGTTTTCCAGGATGTTGGTGCTTTCCCTCTTTTTAAAATACTGTTAAACAAAACCTTCCAGATCTTTATAATTTTCTTCCCTCCTAACTTGCACACCACCACAGGAATGTCATCTGTTCCTGGAGACTTTTCTGCAGATTGATTTTATACCACCATTTTTATATTATTTCCTCCTGTCTTAGCTAGTAATTGTTGAGCCTCATCTACCTATAGCTTCGGCATAACTAAGTCCTCCACAATGTTTTCATTTGTGCTCTTTCTCGACTTCCACACTTTTCTGCTTTATACAAATTGTTAGAACATTTCTGAAATATCTCTAATACTTGTTTGTAGGATGTTCATAGGTTCATACTAGGTTAACAACTCTTGTGGGCCATTTTAAGCCTAGCCAATTAAACTTCTACAGGATCTTTGGTTATTTTTCTTGTTCTAGGCTGTCTAAGTTTGGTGACAACCCCTTCTACTTTCTGTTGCCTAAGTCATTGTTCTAAAGGTTTTTATGCTCTGGAGTTATTATCAAAAACACCAAAAACTAGGTATCAATGAAAAATAAAACCAACAAACTCCACAAAATTACAAAAACGGAGGCATAAACAGTTGCTTAAACAGCAGTCTTCTAAACTCATGCATATTATCCAGATATTCCCTTATTTTTTTCTTTAGCACTCTGCAGTTGCTCCTCTTCTTGCTATGTGAGATTCTATTTATTCTGCAATACTTTAACAGTTGTCAAACTCTCTAAATAATTCCTGTTACTTCTTAACCATATTTCTTTTTCTGTTATTTCTACCGTTTTTAAAATCCACTTTCATTTTATCCTATTCACTAGCAATAAATTCTTAAGCAATTTCTATCTTCCCTATTAACTTTTGAATATTTTCCAGCACCCACTCCTTAAATTTCTTTCTATGTAACAGGTAGGTGGAGAAGTGCCAGTGACTCATTTATACTTCATTACCCTGTATTTTTATCTTAGTTTTTATTGGTGCATGATATGAAATAGTTATTGGATGTGTGTCGAACCTTTGAAATAAATGCCCATGTTCCTGTGAAATTTAATTTCTGTTTACTTTAGCCCAATTATCGTACCTTGGGGAATAATAAGCAAATTCTCTCCAAGTGCCTACTACTGAATTCATGTCTTCCATACCAACTATTTTCATAAATTTATTCAGAAAGCTACCCTTTTTTTGTTATTTTTCCTTTCTAGGGCTCCTGATACATCCTCAGTGTTGCAAATCAAGTTCCAGTCCCCACCTATAAGTAATCTTTTCCCCAAATTTTCTTAAGCTCCATAATTTCAGGTGGATTATAAATACATGCCAGTGTAGTCCTCCTCCCTTGCCAGTAGCCCATTACTACCACAAATCTGCCATTATTATCTTTTTTTCCATTTCTATCACTATTGGAGCTCCTCTAACAATTAATGTAAGTACTCCTCTTTTCCTTCTTCCCTGATATTCTGCTAAATATCCATCATGAAATCTGTTCTTTATTAAATTTACATGCTCATTTCTTTCCAAATGTGTCTCCTGCAGCTTTGCTATTTGCACTCTACATTTCTTAATATAATTCAGTACTCATACCTTTTTGCCAAACCTGTGATGCCATTTAAGTTTCAAAATAATATGGATAGTGTACCCATTATGATAAGAAGTTATTTTTCATACCAATCTCTCAATTTCTCAGTGCAAGAAATCTAGACAAAGCCACAAAGAAGGGGGGCTGTTAGAAAAATATGTACTAATGTATATGTTTAGTGCTTATTAGAAGCTAAAAGGGTTAACACATTTCATTCTATTTTATGTACAGCTTAATTTTGTATGAGATTATAAGATGCTTTTCAAACTGCAGTATGCTTTCTGAAATTGCAAGATGCTCTCTGACCTAGTATTTGCTAGCACAGCAAAATTCATGTTTATGCCTTTTGGAAATGTACTGGGGAGCAGGTGATTATCTGCTAGGTCAGGAAAATGAATGACTAGTGAATGAATAGAACAACACTGTTTTCTATAATGTGATTGAATATGAACAATCAGCCCTGTTCGTGTTATGAGAACATGCACAGCTGCGGAAAAGAAGAGATACATCAGACAAAAGACTGCTTGAAGAAATGAACTGTAATCTGTACTTGCTTTGTGCTCGAATTAGCCATAGTACCTTGAATGGTAACATTGCATAGTAAAAGTTGTATCTGACCAGTGGTCGTCAAGGCCACGTTGTTTTTCTTAGGAAGTTTTTTTGTAAACTTGATATGCCAGCAGAAAATCATGGACAAACAGCTGCTGAGAAACAATATTGAAAGAACTTGTGATTTATTATGTCAGCTTAGTAGGCAATACCTTATAAGAAATGTATAAAAATAGTCTCACTTCCTGATTTTAGTTAGACAAACTCTGTATTAGCACGTTTTTGTCTCCTTGCTGCAAGATTAAAGTGCCTTAAACTGAACCTGCCATGTGTTGATCATTTTTAAGTTATTTTTCCTTTGACAGATTGGTCCTTCGGACCGGAACTCTCTCTCTTCGCCTCAGGTCAGATGGGCCAGGTGGCATGAAACCGTATGGGGAAGAGACCACATCAGTTCTTCTGCTTTGAAAGACCTCCGACTGAATTGTCGTTCAAAAGAGGCCAGCCACTTTTCTGATCTGCGACTGGAGGACGAGTCGGTATACGAACCAGAGAGGATCAATCACGGAGGCTCAGGTAAGGTGAAATTTACCTTTTTTCTGTTTTAGATCAGGGACTTGATTGAAAATATCTGTCAGGAGATTTGTATTGCACAAGTCAGGGACAGAAAGATTGCAGTCTTGTCATAGATCAGGGAAACAGAATAGGTAAGACAGTTATTCTAGATAAACTGTGAAATAGAAAATTGTGGTACCACGTGAGAATAAGAAGGGTTACGTAACATTTTTTAACAGTCAGAACAAAATGGGTAATAAGTGCACAAAAAGTTCCCAAAACCCACCGCTAATCGAAAATGCAAAATATATGCAATCACAGCGTGCCAACAATATTAGATACTATACAAAATGAGTTAATAAATATGAATTTGATAGCAAATTAGAAAAATCCCCGCTTATTAAACTTGTCAAACAGCTTAAAGCTGACGCAAAAGGTCAGGTAAAAAAGCAACGTCAATTGGGGGTTCCTCAGGCACACAGGTGGATTGCGGAAGCAAACCGTAGGGAGCAAAAAAGTAATAATTCAAAAGCTATGTTTCTAGATAAAGAAGACAATAATTTGGTAATGGCATCAGCCCCTCCACCCCCTCCACTTCCTGCACCAGAATATGAAGCGAGTGGACAAGCTGGTCCACTTCCGCTATACCCGGCTGTCACCGCAAAGCCAGGACCATATGTTAGAGATCCCATCAAGACCAGGTCTCGAACACGTAACTTAAGAGGAGATATTGAGTTATATGAAATAAATAAAAATTCACGAGCTATGAGTGAAGAAGAGATATGTCCACTCATAGAAGTACCAAATCCACAGGCAGGACAGGCAGGACAGGACCCAACTCTTCTAGTATATAGACCGTGGACACCGGAAGACATCCGGAAAGCCACAAAGGGAATTCCCCATCTGAAAGTTAATTTTAGAAAATTCTTAGAAGACTTACAGGGCATGAGGTTAAGTTATCATTCGAATGGAGAAGAAGTAGAAAAAGTAGTCAGACAGATCGTAGGTCCAGATTAGCACATGATCAGTGGCAACTGGAATCTCTGTGATGCAGAACATAAGCCACTCCCACATAGCAACGCAGGACTGGATAACAGAGTGAAAGGTCTAACAGACCGAATCTCTGAGAAATGGAAGCCTAGGGCAGACTGGACTTGCATTAATCAATGCATCCAACAGGAAGGTGAAACTGTTGACAGATATTATGCTAGATTATTAGAGTGTTTTAATAACCATTGTGGAATGCAGTTACTTGAAGATCAAACACATGATTCCCCATATGAGCAGCAATTAAAGAATGCATTTTTGAAAGGCAGTATTTTGCCTATAAGCAGCTTTATTACAAAGCACATGGTAGACCATCGTACAAGTAGATTACAGTCACTACTTGAATATGCTAGGCATGCCGAAAGGCATTTTAACAGTAAAAAGAAAAAGAAAGCCCAAGTATTTGCGGTAGAAGATGGAGCAGAAATCTATGTAGTACAGTCCAGGAAAAAGGGAAAGAAAAATGCCCAGGGAAACAAACAATCTGATAAACAATCAGAAGAGTTTGAAGAAAGAAAGAAAAGGGGTGAATGTTTTAAGTGCGGGAAAAAGGGACATTTAGCAAGGGATTGCAGGCAAAACAAGAAGGTAGCCATGGAAGATAAGGAGGGTGAGGACTGACTATATGATAGTCAAGAATCACTAGAAGGGAATAACCCAGAAAAGACAAATGCAAATGTGATAGAGGGAGTAGAGAATGTGATAGAAGAAATAGAGGAAGTGCAAGAAATCACCAATGGTGAAGAAAGTGAAATTTTGGACTTAGCATTATTAAGCCTAGAGCTCTATTTAGCAGACACAAAACCGGAAGTTACACTTCTGGTAGAGGGGAGGAAAGTTAAATTCCTGTGCAACTCAGGGGCTTCACGGACCCTGATACATCCTTCCAAACTACCA
Organism: Protopterus annectens; assembly: GCF_019279795.1. NCBI lineage: Eukaryota > Metazoa > Chordata > Ceratodontiformes > Protopteridae > Protopterus > Protopterus annectens. The sequence continues at coordinate 1,838,492,561 of NC_056737.1, read as the reverse complement.
GAACATTCAGAATCACTTGATTACATATTAGTGAAAGCAGCTAATGGACAGCTGTATCGGGAGCCTCTCTCCCACAACATAGCAATAACTGACCCTGTTTCAGGGATGACCCAGAAAAGCAAAATTGTTGTTTCTGCAAAATGCCCAGTGAACCTTTTGGGCAGAGATCTTATGCAGATATTTGGTATAGCAGTAGTACCGACTATGCAGGGTATGGAAGCACAGCGACAAATGGATACTTTTGTGGTGCGACCGGAAGGTGAAACATTTTACTGGTACAGCCAGGACTTAGTTACGACTGGTCCAGGGGCAGTAACCGAAGAACTGATGAATGTAGCCATCAGTAAGTCCCCCTCCCTTGACACTGATAAACAGCATTTGTTGCACTGTACTCTGTATTATTGTAGCACACCACGACCTGATAAGGAATATGAGCAAGAACTGTTTAAAAACCATGCAAACAGATTAGTATTACGTAATCTGTACTGGGACACAGAAGGGAACAGTGTAGTCAGCTGTTCATTGCCCCAGGAATTCTTTGCACTCTATAAATCTAATCGATTACCACATGTTAGTTTAACCAAAGGCAAGAATGTGAAATGGGCAGATCTTGGAGAAAAAGTCACAAAGTGGGAAAAACAAACAGAGTTAGAATTGTCAGAACAGGGAATACAAAAACAGAAGTTAAATTGGATAACACAGACACACCCAGCTGTACACTTGTAGTCTAGCGAGGACAGCTGATTAGCACTCTTACTAGAAGAGGAAGAAAAAGCTGTATGGGGCATAGCAGAAACTCTCTGGTCAACAGGGAAATCAGATGTAGGATTAATCCGCACAGCAGGACCAGTTACTATTATGCCAAAATCAGCATTCAGACCTCAAAAGAGACAGTATCCCTTAAGAAAGGATGCAGAAGTAGTAATCAAACCTATAATAGCAGCCTTACTTAAGGAAGGAGTACTGATAGAATCTCCCGATTCGCCATGTAATACACCCTTATTTCCTGTTAGGAAAGCAAACGGAGAATGGCGTATGGTCCAAGACTTACAAGCCGTAAATGATGCAGTAATACCTAGAGCATCTATGGTGCCAGATCCACACACTCTATTGAATGATTTGAAGCCTCAACAGAAGTATTTTTCTGTGGTAGATATTAGCAATGCGTTTTTTTCGATACCAATACACCCTGACAGCCAACATTGGTTTGCATTCACATTTCAGGGAAAAAGGTATACATACACATGACTACCACAGGGGTATTGTGAAAGCCCAACAATATTTGCACAAGAGATGGCAAGCAACTTGGCAGGATTTAGCCCACCAAGAGGCAGCCAAATTTTACTTTATGTAGACGACATCTTGCTGGCAGCCCCCACCCAGCAAGAATGTAGAGAAGATACCATAGCATTACTACAATTTTTAGCCACACAGGGACATAAAGTAAACAAAAACAAATTGCAGCTGTGGAGAAAGCAGGTTAAATACCTGGGATATGTAATATCCAAAGAAGGCAGAACATTAGATGAAGATAGAAAAATAGCTATTTTGCAAGCACCCAAAATGACTACCAAGAAGGAAATGATGTCCTTCCTGGGCACGACTAATTTCTGTTGGAGTTGGATTCCAAACTATGCCTTGGAGTCTGCTCCACTGACCAACTTGATATACAGGAAGCCTATGGCAGCACAAGATTTATTACAATGGACACCAGAAGCAGAATCAGCTTTCTGCAAACTGAAACAACTGATAGCATCTTCATTAGTTTTAGGATTACCAAACTATCATAAACATTTTTTCCAAACTATAGATTGTAAACAAGGTTGCATGACATCAGTGTTAACACAGCAGCATGGGAATAGCTTATTATTCATCACAGCCGGACCCAGTGGTGCAATCACTGCCCCACTGTGTACAAGCAGTAGTTGCAGCTTCAATGGCAATACAGGCTTTGGCCTCAGTAGTGTTGTTCCACCATCTCACATTGAGAGTGCCTCATGCAGTCGCAATTATTTTCCTGCAAGAAAAAGTAGCATATCTTTCTCCTGCTAGACATCTTTCTTGTATGACTATACTCCTGAGCCAACCTCATATGACAATTGAACGGTGTACAACTTTAAACCCGTCTACCTTGCTCCCGACCCCTGCGGATGGCACACCACACAGCTGCCTGCAGGAAATTGAGCAAAAGACACTGCCTAGAAAAGATCTAACGGATGTTCCCTTAAATGATGCTGAGGTGACATATTACGTGGATGGCTCATGCAGAAGGGGTCCTACAGGACAGAATCTAGTAGGGTATGCAGTAGTTTCTGATACTGAGATTTTAGAAGCAAAGTCTTTACCACACAACTTATCTGCACAAGCAGCAGAATTGATTGCTTTGACAAGGGCATGTACCTTGGCAAAGGGTAAATGTGTGAACATTTTTACTGACGGCCAGTATGCTTTTTCTACTGTACATGTTTTTGCGCAGCAGTGGAAAAATAGAGGAATGATAACATCTACTGGTAAACCGATTAATCATGCACAATTTATTCTAGATTTGTTAGAATCTATTCAGTTACCTCAGAAAGTAGCTATTTGTAAATGCATAGCTCATACCAAGCAATAGGATAGGATTTCAAAAGGTAATGCGAGAGCTCATATAGCTGCAAAACAGGCAGCTTCAGCTTCAGAAGTATTTTTTTTTTTGAGTGAGGAATTACAGCCTTCTGAGATTTTAGATTTAGAAATGTTAAAAACAATGCAGACACTTATTACAAATGTAGAAAAACAGAAATGGATAAAACAAGGAGCAATTCTTGAGAAAGGGCTGTACATCTTCAAAGAAAGAAAACCAATTTTGCCGTCTAACTTGTTTAGATATGCACCTTTGTTGAGCCATGGGCAGTGCCATGTCTCAACAGGGGGGATGGTACAGTTAGTGAACCGTGTGTTTACTGCATATGGATTTGCAAACTACACAAAAAAATTTTGTGCAGCATGACATGTTTGTAACAGGCATCATGCACAAGGGGCATTGAAGCCTAAGCAAGAGAGTTTCCCAACACCACTGTACTTGTTCCACACTATCTGTATGGATTTCATAGAACTAAATAAATGTGAAAATAAGAAATATTGTCTTGTCATTATAGATATGTTTTCCAAATAGGTGGAAGCTTTTCTGACCAAAAATCCAGATGCAACTACCGTTGCAAAAGTCCTTGTTAAATAAATTCCTAGATTTGGCATACCGGAAAAGATCTACAGTGACAATGGCACACACTTTGTAAATCAAACCATACAACAGCTGAGCCGATATTTCGGAATTTCCTTAAAGAACCATTGTGCATACCACCCCCCAATCTGCAGAATTAGTAGAGAGGCATAATGGGGTTTTGAAAAACAAACTTAGAAAATTGATTAGTGAGACACAGAGGAACTGGGTGCACTGCCTGCCTCTGGAACTGTTGAGCATGAGAACTGTTCCAAATGCAAAGGGGTTAACTCCTTTTGAAATATTGTTTGGGAGGGCATATTATTTACCTCAGTGGAAACCTCTCATGCCTGCAGACCAGGAGGCTGACAGTTCACTTGCAGAATATATGAGATGTCTTCTAAGTAATAAACAAATTTTGCAGTTGAATTCTGTTTCAGATAAGGAACAAACCAGATCATCGGAAGCAGCAGTAGTCCCAGGCACGTGGGTCTGGGTGAAAGTTATCAAGAAAAGAAACTGGACCACACCGAAGTGGGAAGGGCTGTACCAAGTGCTACTGTCAACACCCACTGCAGTCAAGATCGCAGAGCGAGCATCCTGGATTCATCTGACACACTGTAAATTGGTTAAAAATTTTGAACTGGACAAAAAACTTGTTACTGTTACACAAGAACAAAATTACCAGATACGGAGCAAGTAGAAATGCTGAACAACCTCAGAAGTATTGCATGATCATTCTGTTGGCCATACTGATAACATTAATCTTTTTGTTGTGGACTTTCCTTTTTCCAGCCACATGAGCTGAACTGAATAAATGTGAATCATTCATAGACTGGCATCTGAATTTTAACACTTACCAAGCAATTAAATATGTGTATGCTGAAACTTTTAATGTTTCGAATTGCTGGATCTGCAAAGCTATACCAACAGCATACGGGGGATTATTAATGACTGCTGTCCCCCTAGGGGTCAATGAGACCTGGGAAAATTTGCTTTTTGATACTACAACTGTAAAATCACAAGACAAAATAGCATTGTACCTGCCTGTTACACAAAAGGGAATTGTATGTTTTTACAAAAATGATACTGTTCAGTAGTTTGGAGTAATTGTAATGTGACTATTCCTTACAAATGTTATACCAAAGCCAATAATGCAGGTTATATCTGTGATACAAACTATGACTCATATCTCGAGTCGATTCATAAGACTATTGATGAAATACAGCATAATCCTGTTCTTTTAAAACAACTATCTATTATTGATAAGAAAATGTTTCATGCAGGGCAAGTATATATTAATACTAAAGTAGAGAACTGTTATTTTGTTTGTGGGTAAAAGGCATACAAATGTTTACCTGAGAACTGGTCTGGCAGTTGTTTTTTGGGTTACCTGGTTCCAGCCATACGACACACTGCAGTTTTGCCTCAGGGAAGAATTTGAAATGTCAGAGAGGTCACCAAGAAAACCGGAAATCCAATCAGAAGGCCTGAAAATCCAGTGGGACGAATCGAAGCAGGCTGGAGAAACCATAATTCCGTAAAAAACAAAGATAAACTGACACACATGGACTTGAGTGACACTGTCATATCATGGGCAGGTATAGCCCCTGCATATGGCGCAGTGAAATCGATTTGGGAGCTGAGAAAACTGTCCAAACTGCTTGAAGTAATGAGTAATGCAACTTTTTCTGCTCTCGAGTTAATGACTGATGAACTGAATGCTATGAGAACTGTGGTGCTTCAAAACTGCATGGCTCTTGACTTCACCCTAGCGGTAAAAGGTGGTACGTGCGCTTTAATAAAAGAGGAGTGCTGTTCGTATATATTCCTGACAACAAGCATGAGATAAACGACCATCATGAGGTAATTCAGCAAGTGTCGACCATGACCAAACCAGGCCCAAACCCACTGACGGACCTTTTCCAGAATTTGTTTGGGGGGTGGGGTAGCATCCTAATGAACGTCCTGATTGCCATTTGTGTGGGATTACTCCTATTAAGAGTGTGTGTTTGTTGTGGTATTCCCTGCATGAAAAGATTGATCAAAGATTTTATAGACATGTCAGTTTCTGAGACTTTATATCAAAGTACTGAAATTGAAGAACTGCTGAAAAATGAAACACTTTCATAAGTTTTAAACTGCAAATTCTGAATGAAAAGAGGTTAGGAGAAGAAGCAATTGTTTATGCTTTTGAAAATAGAATAAAAAGTATTAACAGGGGGGAAATGTTAGAAAAATATGCATTAATGTATATGTTTAGTGCTTATTAGAAGCTAAAAGGGTTAACACATTTCATTCTATTTTATGTACAGCTTAATTCTGTATGAGATTATAAGATGCTTTTCAAACTGCAGTATGCTTTCTGAAATTGCAAGATGCTCTCTGACCTAGTATTTGCTAGCACAGCAAAATTCATGTTTATGCCTTTTGGAAATGTACTGGGAAGCAGGTGATTATCTGCTAGGTCAGGAAAATGAATGAATAGTGAATGAATAGAACAATACTGTTTTCTATAATGTGATTGAATATGAACAATCAGCCCTGTTCGTGTTATGAGAACATGCACAGCTGTGGAAAAGAAGAGATGCATCAGACAAAAGACTGCTTGAAGAAATGAACTGTAATCTGTACTTGCTTTGTGCTCGAATTAGCCATAGTACCTTGAATGGTAACATTGCATAGTAAAAGTTGTATCTGACCAGTGGTCGTCAAGGCCACGTTGTTTTTCTTAGGATGTTTTTTTGTAAACTTGATATGCCAGCAGAAAATCATGGACAAACAGCTGCTGAGAAACAATATTGAAAGAACTTGTGATTTATTACGTCAGCTTAGTAGGCAATACCTTATAAGAAATGTATAAAAATAGTCTCACTTCCTGATTTTAGTTAGACAAACTCTGTATTAGCACGTTTTTGTCTCCTTGCTGCAAGATTAAAGTGCCTTAACCTGAACCTGCCGTGTGTTGATCATTTTGAAGTTATTTTTCCTTTGACAGGGGCAAAGGCTGAGAAATATGGACAGAATTTAAATATTGCTCCTATAGACTTAGAAAGTTGCTAGAATAACATGTTTTGCATTTTATATTTTTGAGGGATATAAAGTCTGAAACTCAAATGTCTGTCATTATTTAGTATTATGTAGTGACCGCGATCTTCAATGATTTGCCAGAAAAACACAAATTTTATGAGGAACAGACCAAAGTGTGAGGAAAAAATAAGGACATTCTGCAAAAATCTGTACATTTGAGAGACATGTTTCCCACCTATTATAGATGATAGATTTTTTAAATGTCTATTTTCAACTTTTGTGTTACTTGTTCCCATTAATGTTTGACAGGTAAATCTTTTATAAGTTGTTTCTTGTCATTTCCATTTGAAACTATATCACATTTTTAGAGACTTTTTGCTTTAATGAAAACTTTCAAGACAAACAATTGCCCAAAATACCCCATAACATATGAACATAAAAACAGACGCACAAAATTATGTACATCTTCAAATAATGAATTTTAACTATCCTGATAGGAACAATAGTACCAAATCGATAGCTGCACCCACAGACATTACCTAACTTAAAATGAAGACTATCCATGCTAAATCACATGTTACAGCCTGTGCTCCCACTTACATTTATTGCTGTCTGCTCCTCTCTTATTTACATCCCCTTTCTTGATGTGAAAAGCAGCTTGTATGCTTTCAGAAAACATTAACTTTTAAGCCTTAAGAAAAAGTGCACTGGCTGTCTTTAAATTATACACTGTTCTAGTAAATACATTGAAATATTTAGATTACCTGGAAGGCTGTTATCACTTATTCACCTCCAATAATTTCAAACTGCATTTTTTACTTAGTTGCTTGCTCGTGTACCTTTTAATTTTACTTTTCCCACAGTAAACAATGTTCAGAACTCTCAAGATTTATTGCCTGCACCTATAGTCAGCTTTTCTCCATGGCAATTTAAAAACAGAAGGCACATCTGACCTCAGCCGCAGACTTCTCAACTCACACTAAACATGTATTTGATAAAGGAAATAGAATGCATTCACCATGTTATCTTGTTTTTCAAACCCACATACTTACATAAAAATAGTGTTTACATTAAGCCAAGGGCATTAATCTAGACATTAACCTATGCAAAACAGACAGCATCTCAACTCTACATATATTATAATCAGTGCAGTTTTGCACCCCATCCTCTACCCTAACAGACCAAAATTACTGCATATTAACATAAACATGCTTTTGTCTAGCATTTCTTCTCTTTTAATATTGTAATACCTAGATTTCTTAAACCAAAGAAGTACTTGTTTCCTTTGGTATCTTTATAACATATATAACAATCACTGAAAAGATTCACCCTCACCCCCTCATTTTAGATATCCCTAATTGCATACTGCACAAATCTGGTTTACTATATAGCAGAACAATTTATATCATCAACTGTTTTATTTAAATACTGTTAAGAACAAAAACTGTTTTACTTATAGTTACTTTTTTTTCTTTTGAGTGTTCTTCTAAACATTAATGACATGAAGTGGGGTGTATGCTTTTCATTCCACCCTAGTGGCATAGCTGGTTCCATCTGATTCTCATGTGCTAATAAGACAAACCAGCACCCCACACCCTCAGCTCTTCAAGTGAACAACAACAAAAAAATGCTATTCCTTGTTACTTCTACTGGTGCACCAATCAGGTGGCCAGATGAGTGACATTCCCCCTTCCTCCTGCTGCCCCAGCCACTCAGGTCTCATTTCTTTGCCTATATATATATATCAAAAAGTTGCTATAGTTTATACCCTGCCTACACTGCATGCTATAGTGCTCAGGTTTTAGGGAAAAAACACATTTCTTCTTTTAAACTGTGGCAGACAGTTGCTACAGTTTAGCCCATATACTAAGACCACAAATGCAATACCAGCTTTTAAAAGCTGGTATTACACAAAAAAGTGACTGGAATGATCAAGGGCCAGGCATACTCACCTAATACTCTGCACTTGGGGCCACTGCCCCTCTCACCCTGACCTAACTATACTTCTGCTCCACTGACAAGTTTAAGAAAGTTAATACAAGTCCAGTCTTTCTCAGCTACTTTTCTTATAAAACCATATTTCACAAATGTGATTGATGCTTTATAATCTCACATGTATTCACTAATTTCAGTGTCACTGGTCTTCTTCCTGTTCATCTCTATCTTCCAACACCAGACTCTAGTTCAAGTCCAAGGTACCTCTGATTCTTTAATTTAGCTTTTGTGTTTTTTTCTGTCTTTTGAGCATATTCCTTTGGAGGGTATTTCACTGGTAAAGTCTCTCTATGGGCTTTATTGTCAGAAGACTGAGAAGCAGAGTCCTCTTCTGTTTGATGGCTTATGTTTTGTTGAACAAAAGCCTGTTGTGCATCAAAAAATGTTTTTGATCCCACAGGAAAAATATTCTGAAAACAGGTGGATACAGCAACTTGAATCTCACACCTGCCTCTTGACATTTTCTGATTGCAGGGATAAATTTGATTCTCTTCTGCCTGGTGTACAGTGAATAACCATTTTCCACAAACACTGGTCTCTATTTTTTAATGATTTTCCCTTTTGCCACCATTTTGTCAGGATCATGTCTTTCTGCTGGTATGATTGAATCTTTCTTAATTCAGGTCTTGGCTGCTTCCTCATGGCCATTTTTGGAGTGCACACTCAATGTGCCCTTTCAATTAAATCCTGCTGTGGAATACCAGTCCCAGTTGCTTATTTGAATTTTCATAACGTTTTCATAAAGTTAATACAGTCTGTTCCTTCCAGTTTGTCTGGTACATCAGAAAATCTGAGGTTTTCTCTGCGTGCTCCATCCTCTAATGCTATCATTTTTGAAAAAGCTCTGTACAAAAAGTTTCATGCTCATCTAGCCTTTCCCTCATTTCAACCTCTGATTTTTTTTAGTTTTATCAGATCATTTGAATGGCTGCTTAAAGCTTTTTCCATTTTTACAACCTTTTGTCATTTGAGTTGATACACTGTGTGTACATTTGATTTATTTTTAACTGTAAATTACTGGACACTATCTATTTTACCCAAGTTGGAACTTGAACTGCTTTTTGCTGTACAGCTGCAGGATTCTCTTTACCTTTTCTAGTTGATTTTCTTTTATGCTCTCTAAGTTTCTTCTTTGGGATCCAGGCAGTGTACTTAGTAGCCAGCAACTGAATTTTGCTAAAGCTGGCAAAATTACTAGCCCCTATCTCTCAGTTTCTTTTTCACACTGGAAGAGCTGAAATTAAGCTCTTTATCATTGTGCAGCCATCTTGGAGGTCACCTCTTTCCTCTATTCTTTTTTGAGAAAAACAAAATTGGCATCTGTACCTAAAAAATATACCATTCTAACCTCACAGCACCACTATTCCTTTCCCATTGTCCTTCTGTATGTTGCTCTATTTGATCTTTCTTTTTTCTGACTATTCAACCTCCCCATGTTCCTCCTATTTATATGGTAAAATGAGTTGGCACTGTGCTGTGGTGCCCATAAATGCACTGCACGCTGTGCCCATGTACCAGCTATGGGGTTCTTTGATGAATACATGAAATAACCATAGCATTAAGCATACCACTTGCATGCTGCTTTTCCTGGTCACATAATTACTCATACTGTAGTTGTCCAGTTACTCAGTTACTGTTGTTATTATGGCTGTAAAGATCCATTATGCAGTACTGTTCCTGTCATGACTGTTCTGTTCTATTCTGACATTCATGCACATCAAATCCTCATTTCCCATGTCATACTAACTCCACAGCATCATTGTTGACCATTTGGGCACAGGAGAATGATATGTTGATAAACACATCAAAAACTAAGCATATGAGATCTGGGAGACATAAACTGAAAGGTGAATATTTAAGACAGCACACAGTGATTGAAAATAAGGACCTAAGTATATGGATAAATTCAGCTATGAATTTTTCTAATCATATCAACCAATTGGCTAATGATTGTTATAGAACTATAGGTTGTATAAAAAGATTTATAAAGTCTAGGAAATCACACATAATGAAGTCATTGTTTGTTAGTTACATTAGACCCAAACTTGAGTATGGAATAACAATATGGAAACCCTATAGGAAAACAAGCATGAATAAACTGGAAAGAGTACAGCTGAAATATACCAAGGCCATCCATGGATGTGAAAATGTAAGTAATTATGAAAGACTAAAATATCTGAACTTGTACAGTGTCTCTTACAGATATTTAAGAGATGTTATTCATATATATAGGGCATTTAGGGACAACTACCTCTGAAAATCTTTGGGGTTATCAAAAAGTACTAGAGAATCATCAGATAACCTATGTAGAAGATTCTATAGGAATGAGAAGTGTACTAATTGGTTCTCAGAGTAGCTGATGCTTGGAACAAACTACCAAATTACATTAAAGCAAGTACTAGTTTAGATATTTTTAAGAACAGCCTGGACATTTATTATGGGAACAAGTGTTTGGTATATTGGCAAGCTAGAAAGGCATTAATGCCCATGCTTGAAACATTTGTATGTATGTATGTATATATGTATGTATTGTTTTACCCTATCATAGGCAAAATGGTTGCCAGTACTGGTTAGGGCAAACCTCCTTTTGGGTTCCTTCTTCTTCAGATTGCTTCTTCAAGACCCCCCCCCCCCACCAGCAATGAAACTCATCTCTTCCACTACAAACTATAGCCTGAAATGCCAATCCAGAGCAGGATCCACAATCCAAACCTTCAACAACCAAACTACATAACACTGACCACAGCTTCTCAGTCCTTGTTCCCAGGCTATGGCAGTCCCTCCTTCTTTATATCATAGATATTTAAATTACTACACTTTTCAAACCCAACTCCAGCAGTTCCTTCATATGCAACATGTATGTACGTTTACAGTTTAGAACATATTATGTAAGTAATTTGACAGTCACTCCATAATCCCCACTGTATCCCTGGTACTCAATAGCACTGCTAACCTCACTGTTAAATCTCACCTGTGAGAATCAGCTAAAACCCAATGGATATTACATAGCACAGTAAAAGGGTGACTGCTGTATTATATGTGATAATGACTCAACATGTGGCATAATCATATTTGATGCCTGGAAGAGCAAGTCTGTAGGTTCTCTTCCTGCAGTAGCTTTTTGTATTCATGTTCCAATACTGGCATTACTGGACATCATTAAGGGATGGATATACTCCTGAGGGGCAAGGTAAATTGAAATCCAATTACTGTGAGTTTATGGTAGCTTAGACAGAGGTTATAGAGTCCATGACTCTTATTGGGAGGGGCAGTTTTTTTTTTTTTAAGTTACCTACCCAACTTTCTCTTCTCTATATAAATACTAAATATCTTGGGTGTCCTCTTATATTAGGCCATAACCATAGTGGGAGTAACTTGGTCTACAAAAGTAAACACTTTTTAAAAACTATATGTCTTAATGAATTTGGGTCACTGTCTTTAGATGAGTCACAAAAAAGGAGCCACTCTCTATGTTGGTAGCGGTTGTGTGTTCATAGCATGATACAGTCATCCCTTATTGGTCAAAGCATCTGGCTTTAACATGAGTTTTGACCTATCCTAGGAGTGATTTTATTGCTGTATAACCCATACCCCTGCCAGGGACTAATTGTCCTAGGAACACATACCCTGTCATATATACAGTAATGTATATGACAGGGACTAATTGTCCTAGGAACATACACCCTGTCATATGCATTACAGTTTACATAGGATTTTCTTTTACTCTTCTCCATCTGCATTTTATAGTCATCATTTAAGATCTTTCTGTTTAACATATCAGATAGCATTTTATTATATAGTATTCTATGGACATATTATGAAATGTACCTTCAGCTGTGTTTGGCAAAAGCATGAATGTACAGGCACTGTGTATCTTTGATTTGTGTGGATCTGATTCAATAGCAATATCAAAAATATTAAGGACATTGTTATTTTAGCTCTCCTTTTTACAGTAACTGTTAGCTGTAGAATGTCAATAAATGTAAACCTTGTTACTTTCTAATAATAATGTAAGCAAACTGTAAGGAAGCTGACTCAGAAAAGGACATTTTACTGGCAAATAATTTTTGACTTTGCACAAACAACGATATTAAATGTGCAGGAACTCACAATACCTTATTATTGCTTGTTTCTTTGTGGAAAGTCATGACTGGCTTGTAGTATGTGACACGTGTTGCAATTTAAGTGCTAAATCTATCAGAGTTAATGCATCAGCAGCAAGCTGTAAGGTAATGAAGCAAATGTAGGTGGAAGGTTATACACTATCTTCACATGTAAACAGGTATGTACTCACAGCCTGACTAATGAGCCTGCTTCACTCACTAAGACACAGTTAAATAATGAGTGGGAATGCTGAGAAGTCTGAATTTTGTATTGGACTATCAACCAGATGTCTTTTTGGCTACATAAATCCTGCAGAGAGAGCAATGTTTTAAGATTTTTGCCTTTTTTGCACATAATTGTTTTATGCGGCCCATCTTTTTAATTACTTGGCTATTTATATCAATTGTCAGCTGGGCAACGCTAGTAGCAAGATATAAGTGTCTGATTTTAGTGATGTTCAGACTTTGTAGATGAAGCATTAGCACCTAAATGCAGTTTAGGTATATTGCTAAGATATGTTTTCAAACAGCACATTTCTGAGATCCTGACGAATTTGGAAAACTCAGGATGAATTTATGTAAACCATACCACTCAAATGTCTAGATTTTCACAGAATGTCCATATTTTTGGCTCATACGTTTGGTCTGCTCCTCAGAAAATTTGTGGTTTTCTGGCAAATCATTGGGATGATCAGAGGACTGAAGTCACTAAATAATTACATACATTTCAATTTCAGACTTCAAATCCTCTAAAAAATGTATGCTAAAACAAACCCTGTAACTCTAGCAACTTTTTAAGTTTATAAGAACAATATTTAAAATACGTCTATTTTTGGGCCTTTGTCCCCCCCATTTTGTTAGGCTTTGTCCAGATTTCTTGCACTAAGAGGTTGAGAGGTATGATAAGGAAACACTGCACAAACAGAAACCATCAGGGTTGTACCTCAGACTATAGTTCTTACGGCAGAAATTAGCTTAACTACTAAACTAGTATACCACCTGAAAAAAATCACTGAGATGCCATGCTTCGCAGTTGAGAAATTAAATTCTGGTCCATTTACCCAGTATGGTGCTGGTTCTGTAGGAAGTAATGAAAGGATTTATAAATACAAGAGGTCTTTTTTATTTATATGTCTAAATTATGCTATTAGGATATTTCAATTTCATTTCATTTTCTCGGATTTAGTTAATATTTTCATTGTTTCCAAATGTCCCTTCTTATTGACATCAGGAGTGAAATCTGTGTTACCCCCTAGACATCTGGTAGGGTTGGGGGACTCTGAATTACTGTGATTTAGCTGGGTGATTTGGCTTTCCACATGTGAGGCACTGGTGCTGAAATTTGCACTGAAATAGATTCCAGCATTGGCCACAATTATATTGACAGTACCTACCAACTCTCCCTTTACCTCTCTGTGTCTGGCTGTCTGAAGTCCCTGGTTGCTTTCCAAATTCACTCAATATTTGCATAGCTGGGAACGCACAATCCATTGTTAGGGTATTCCCACCAGTCTCTAGCCAGCATAGTAAGCCTTGGTTCATCCAGGACGATGGCCTCTCTGGACATGCTTGCCTCATCCTCCTATAATCCTCATTATAACACAGCCATTTTTGACCCACTTGCACAAAATGTCTGGAGGTCACCCTGTTGAAATTTATTTACATACCCTTTGCCATCTGGGAGCTCCTTTTGACTAATTCTTTTGCATTCATAGAAAAAAAACAACTACTCAATTCCCCCAGGTTCATCTAATTATAACCTTCCTTTTTTTCTCTACCAAATAGCCCATGCTTCTATCCTAATCCTTTTCCATGTCTTTCCCTTCCCTATTCAATAAAGAAAACATGCTCATATATTTCCCATCAGCAATTTGTTGCCTCACCTTTTCACTCAAATGGAAACATACGCATTACGTGTTACTACCACATACTGTCTATAGTTGTACCAGCCCTCCACTACCACCAGAATCAGTGATGGAAAAGGCTGAAACCCTCCTGCTCTGGACTTTTACCACCTCTCCCTGGATAGTCCTTCCTGTCCTGACCATTCTAACCTATTCTAACCCTACCTGTCACCCCCCCCCCTCTTTCATATCTGTTGTCTGAGCTAACCTTACATTGGACAAATGGTGGCTTGTTGCAAAAGGCTTGTGAGCCATTGTTGTGAGAGCCTAAAGAATTTGAAAAACTAGAGCAAATTTATCTGAACATGCAAGAACAGAAAAACACTGTACAGGCAGTACACATCATCATGACTGAATCTTCTCTTTAAGGCAGAAAATACGTTAACTACTAAATGAGCATGCCACCCAAAAGCATTAATCATTGAAATGACATGCTTCCCAGTAGAGAAATTAAATTCTGGTTCCTTTACCCAATCTGGTTCTGAGTCTGTCCAGCTGGAAGTAATGAAACCAATTATAAAGAGGTCTTTTTATTTATATGTTTAAATGGCGCTATTTACACTTTTGTTTTTTTTTTCATCTGCTCAGATTTAGTGAATAATTTTCATGGTTCCCATTTTATTTATTCATTTGAATTTTGGTGAAGGCGTGGCCCCATAGGAACAGTGATGTAATTTGTTATTCAACAGGTTGTGGAAGGAAAAATTAACGCATAATAATTTGTAGCACAAATTATATACAGATAATGCATAAATACAGCAAAAGGGGACATACTGAAAAAATAATACCATATACAAATCAAGGAACAAGTGCAATATTAAAATACATAACTAATTATACAGAATGCATAGGTAACATACCTGAGGGGAAAAATTAATATGTTTATAGTATTTAGTCTTCTGCAGTGGTGCTAGCATTAAGTACTGTGTTCTCTAGCTTGTGTAACTAGATAGGTAGGAGGCGTAATCTCACAGCAGTCGACTTGTGCACTTGCAGACGTGTGTGTGTGTGTGTGTGTGTGTGTGTGTGTGTGTGTGTGCATGTGCAGACTTCAGTCTTGGGACTTCTCTGAAGTTAAGGCCAGTATCAATGGCCTGTGGCTGACTAAATTTGCAGATGATTGCAAATTAGGAGCGGCCATAGACTCCTTCACTGATGCAAATGTTCTCCAAGAAGGGCTGACACAGATAAATAACTGGTGTCAGAGCCATGGACTAAAACTAAAGCCAAGACATGTATAATTGTATCCTTCAGGAAATCATCCACCCCGGTAACTATCATAATAACAACAAACCCCTAAGTGCCGAACCAATAGTCAGGGATTTGGGGACACACACAGACAGTAATCTAGCCTGTGACCATCATGTGTCTACAGCAGTGAGGAAACCATTCTATGTTGTGAACTCACAAACAAAGGTATGGCATCTATTTCCAAGGAAGTCATTGTTCCACTGAATTTGGCATTCATTAGACCTATCATTGATTACAATGCCCCCTTTGGTAAGTACCTAACCTGGCATATCCAGCAATTGGAATGCCGACAGAGGTTCCTCACTAAAAGAATACAGGGTACAATTAACATGTCATATGCAGACTGACCTATCCCCATATTCTGTCTCCTACAGGCTGTTGGGGATAGAGCTATGTCTGGCATACAAGGTATTGTCAGACCCCACCCTGATGGACATCCTGCATATCCACAAAAGAAACAGCACCAGAATTACTCATTCTAAATGCTTAAACCTTGCTTGTGATATAAATAGGACCTGCTGGAGAGACAGGTATGTATCCCAGAGACTACCCCTTCTCTGGAACATGCTCCCCAACCATGTGAAGCAGAGTTCTTCCCTAACCCAATTCAAGTGTAAATTTGACAACTGGATGGGAACAGGAAATTCATCCCTGATTTGGGACGTATGTCTCTAGTAGACACAGGCAGCCAGTAAAATGCTCATCTACCAGGTCCCTTCTTGAAAATGTTTCATCTCCCAAGGCTCTGCTTACACTTATCAAGGGTACCAGAACTTGTCAGATATTTGGGATGCATGGCTAGGCTTAAAAACGCCTTATGGTCATTAGACTAGTAAATACATATAAACCCAAGCACAGAATGAGAAAGCCGAGACTGCATCAACAGATTCTCTGAATGTGGGCTCAAAGTTTTATATCAGTCACATGCTTTTTTAAAGCACTGGCTCTAGTCAAAATCAAAATGTACATGTTTAAAGAAGTGCAGGGTTTAACCAGGACTTGAATCTAGACCCCCCTATCATTAGTCTCACTGTTCTACCATTAAGCAAGTAAAACATCTTTAGAATGCTGTTTATCAAAGTTACTGAATAACTACAATAATTATAACAACTTCAATAACTTTAATAAATTAACAAATATGTTTAATGATGGTGCAGTGATATCTGCATAATGGAAGGTTTGTATACAGGCAATGCAGTATAGCTGTCATTCATGCCACTGAGCTGCTGACAGGATTAGGAAAAAGTGAGAGATATCGTTCCACTTTGGCAAACATGACAGTGCCTGCCACCATTGCCAGACTGCCTTACAGTAACACTTGTCATCCCCTTTCCCTGTAGCATCAATATAGGGTGCTTCATGGGCTGTATCACTGGTATTCAAGTTATGCTGGAGCATACCTGAGTCTCAGACTATGTCTCTCACAATCTTCATATGCATTACAGGATGCTCATCAGCATGAGTGCATCCATTTCGCTGATGTACACTTATTAACAACAGTCACACAAAAGCTGCAAGGCCCCCCAACAAGGAATTAGGGGTGGTTACAGTTTACTATCCAGGGGCAAGACACAATTCTGTAGAGCTGGAGACTATTACTAGCCTTCCCTAGATGTTAGTGTGTGAATGTGTGTGTGTGTGTGTGTGTGTGTGTGTGTGTGTGTGTGTGTGTGTGTGTGTGTGTGTGTGTGTGTGTGTGTGTGTGTGTGTGTGTGTGTGTGTGTGTGTGTGTGTGTGTGTGTGTGTGTGTGTGTGTGTGTGTGTGTGTGTGTGTGTGTGTGTGTGTGTGTGTGTGCGTGCGTGTGAGTTTATTCAATGTACAGTTACTGTGGGTAAGTGAGCACTTGAAGGCACTAAATCCCAGAGACAGTGGTTTGAAATGAGCTTGGAGAGCGATACCAAAGACTGTTGGAAGAGTGTACATTGTAAAGCCTATTGCTGAGTATGAGTGGTGAAAGCCTATATCCACATACTTCCTGCTTGCTCTGGAGATCAAACTGCACTCAATGATTTGTTTGTTGTTTTATGTTTATGTGCCTTTTTATACTTTAATCTGTCAGTAAAAACACATAGAAACCTCCAGCAAAGCTAGAACTTCCACTGAGTGATCTCCCAAACCTCTTGTATCAGAGGCACATGGGATATATACAAATGATGCATATGAACATCAGGTGTTTCAGCTAATTGGCAATTCTGAATGCCCATAACTTGTTTCATCATTTTAATGGACAATTTCAGGCCAATAAAGCCAAACCCTACTAGCTATGGCTATGCATATTTTGGCCTTGTTATGACCTCCTTAGTACAGCACAAGCAGAGTGTTTGATTAAGTATTAGAAACACAGGGCTGTTATACCCAGCTGATGTCCATTATCATTAGGGTCACTGCAAAAATATCCCAATCAACAAACTAAAACAATGAGCGAGATGGTCACTGAAAAAACAATCAGTAAAAACAAAATGAAAACTCCAGCAAAGCTAGAACTTCCATTGAGTGACCTCCCAAACCTCTTGTATCAGAGGCACATGGCATGGGATATATGCAAATGATCCTTATGAACATCAGGTGTTTCAGCTAATTGGCGATTCTGAATGCCCATGACTTGTTTTGTCATTTTAATGGACAATTTCAGGCCAATAAAGCCAAATCCCACTAGCTGTGGATATGCATATTTCGCCTTGTTATGACCTCATCAACACAGCACAAGCAGAATGTTTGACTAAGCATTAGAAACACAGGGATATCAGTGTGCTGACTAAGGAGGGTAAAATAAGCAGATTTTGCATACCAATATGTTCAAGGAGGACATGACAATAGTGCTGACTGCAGTTGGAAGGTAACCCATTAGGGACCCTAATGGTAATGGACATCAGCTGGGTATAACAGCCCTGTGTTTCTTATGCTTAGTCAAACATGCTGCTTATGCTGTGCTGATGAGGTCATAACAAGGCTGAAATATGCATATCCACAGCCAGCATGGTTTGGCTTTATTGTCCTTTAATTGTCCATTGAAAGGCCTTAAAAAGCAATAAGTCATGGGCATTCAGAATCGCCATATAGCTGAAACACCTGATGTTCATAAGGGTCATTTGCATATATCTTATGTGCCTCTGATACAAGAGGTTTGAGAAGTCACTCAGTGGAAGTTCTAGCTTGGCTAGAGTTTTCATTTAGTTTTTACTGATTGTTTTTTCTGTGTGACCTTCTCAGTCTTTGTTTTAGATTGTTAGTTGGGATATTTTGCGGTCACCCTAATGGTAATGAACATCAGGTGGGTTTAACAGCCCTGTGTTTCTTATGCTTAATTAAACACTCTGCATGCTCTGCCTTGGTTGAGTGAGTTTAAAATGATATGCAGGTAGGTGCATGTGTGTGCCTTCTTTGAAGGGTGGTCACTGGGCTGGCAACTTGATATTGTAAAAATTAATTGCCAATCATTAGCAGACTGGAGTTGTGCTATAGTGACCCCTAAATGGGAAAAGCCAAATGATAGTTTTTAGTTAGTCAAACACTCTGATTGTGCTGTGCTCCTGAGGTCATAGCAAGGCCAAAATATGCATATCCACAGCTAGCAGGGTTTGGCTTTATTGACTTGAAATTGTCCATTGAAAGGACTTAAAAAGCAATAAGCCATGGGCATGCAGAATCGCCATATAGCTGAAACACCTGATGTTCATAAGGGTCATTTGCATATATCTTATGTGCCTCTGATACAAGAGGTTTGAGAGGTCACTCAGTGGAAGGTCTAGCTTGGCTGGAGTTTTCATTTAGTTTTTGACGATTGGTATTTCTGTGTAACCTTCTCACTCTTTGTTTTGGTTTGTTAGTTGGGATATTCTGCAGTCATCCTAATGGTAATGGACATCAGCTGTCTATAACAGCCCTGTGTTTCTTATGCTTAGTCAAACACTCTGCTTGTGCTGTGCTGATGAGCTCATAACAAGGCCAAAATATGCATATCCATAGCTAGTAGGGTTTGGGTTTACTGGCCTAAAATTGTTCATCGAAAAGACTTAAAAAGCAATAAGTTAAGGGCATTCAGAATTGCCATACAGCTGAAACACCTGATGTTCATAAGGGTCATTTGCATATATCTCATGTGCCTCTGATACAAAAGGTTTGAGAGGTCACTCAGTGGAAGTTCTAACTTGGCTGGAGTTTTCATTTAGTTTTTACTGATTGTTTTTTTTTCTGTGTGACCTTCTCACTCTTTGTTTTAATTGTTTAAGTCTCTTAGCTTTGTGTTAAGCACTTGGGCTTTAGGCCTATGCCTTAGCTCTCCCTGGCCTGTCTCCCTCAGATTTTTCCAAATATGGATGGACAATTTCCTATGGTTTATGCTGCCAACCTAGTTGATATGGGCATCCTAAGGCAGTGTAGCAACTGCCTCATGTACATGGACAATCATCTACTACCACCACTTAGGGACACAATTTGTGAGAGAGGCAATTACATTAAGAACCTAGAGTCTGTGCGTTTTCCCTCACAAGCCAGTATATCTGGCACTGAGAAGGTTGTCAACACAATCAGTACACCTCAAACATCACCCACAACTACAGAACACACACCCACATATGGGGAGGTTCTCAACAAAAACAAAGCCAAACAAAGGAGACCACAGAGGCAAAAACAAATGCAAACTCCACAACCCTCCACACCACATGACACACATAGTCCACACACCTGTGTCTCACAATCACTAAGGTCTAACCATAAACCCAACATATTAGTCATAGGAGACTCCATTGTTAGACACATAGATGTGCCTCCCACCAGGCTGGATAAGGAGAAAGTCATGGGTAGTTGTTTGTCAGGTGCCAGAATCCACCATATCACAAACACACTCAAGTCTGTCAACAACAGGTACTGCTATGTTTCTGTCATAGTCCATGTTGGTGTGAATGACTTGAGATGTACCTCCCTGGACTATATGAAGAGAGACATGATTGAGCTCGCTGAATATGTGTCCCAGGCAGGTATGGCCCTAGCCTTAAGTAGCATTTTACCATCACCCAGAATGATGCCTCAATGCAAACAGAAAATGATTGATTTTAACAATTGGCTTAGTTTCTGGTGTCATTACTGGGGATCCAGTACCTGACAGCCTGGGAAGATATGATCGACAGACCATGATGCTTTGCTAGCGATGGCCTCCATCTGTCCCATTTGGGCTTCCGGCTTCTGGCAAAGGTCCTTGCCTCCCCCAAAGTGCCTTTTTTTAGGAAAAGTCATGAGGTCAATACTACCAACATAAAAAATGTCAACAAAACACAAAGTAAAGATCATGCTGCTAAACAGTAGGAACTGCACTAATTATAAGCATTCTTAACCCTGGAAGATGCTGACATTTGTGCAGTCACAGAAACCTGGTTCAAAGCTTCAGAGAGCACCCCAGCCTTACCTGGTTACTCATCATATCATACATTCAGACTGCAAGCTGTGGGCAGCAAAGCCAAAGGAGGTGATGTTTCAATATATATTAAAGACACACGCACACCTACAGGCTGGTCAAACAGTATGATGCACAGGAGACACTCCAGGTGCAGTTAGGCATTGACAAGACCCCTATTCAAATCATAGCTAACTACAGGCCCCCAAATTTGACACAAGATGCCCACTCCACCTATCTGGACCTCTTTGAATCTATCAGGATTCAACCCTTTACCTTGATCTTGGGAAACTTTTAACTACTCAACCATAGATTGGAAAAACTACTCATGCCAGAACACAAATGTCTAGAAATTCCTCAATTTTATCAATACAAATGCCTTGGAACAGCAAGTAAATACCCGCATAAGAGGTGATAATATCTTGGACTTGGTATTAACCAACATGAGTAACCACTGCAGCACCTCTACAGTATCATCCTCCCTGGTAAGATCCAACCATAAAGCAGTCACTTTCGAAGTCACCATCACCCCTGACCCCCTCTAGCTAGGGTCAAACAAAGAAACTTCTCCAAAGCTGATTACAACCTCCTGAGGGATGGTATAAACAGTTTGACAGCCCCCTCCCTCTCTGTAGGAACTGGCACCAATGTCCAAATCTACACCAAAGTACTATATGAGCATTTATATAGATGCATGGAATCAGGAATACCCGACTGGACAAAATCATCCTCTGCAAGGAAGAGTAAACCTGCCTGGTGGACATCTGCAATAAATAAACTATATAACAAAAGGAAAAAACTTGCTCTCCAGGACCAAGAAGGAGCAGGTGCCCAAATGGAAGCAATCTCTCCTTAGCCTGAACAAGCAAATAAGAATGCTAGTTAAATTCTCTAAAGCCAACTTTGAGTCCAAATTGGCCACATCTACTAAAGACAATCATAAGGCCTTCTTCACATATGTCCACAGTCTCAAAGGAAGCACCCAGATCTGTTCAGAACTGGTGGTCAAGGACATCACATGCACAAATGTTGTTGATATAGCCAACCTACTGGCTGGCAGATTCAGTGAAAACTTCAACCCTCTGTCCCCCATCAGTAAATCAGGGCATCCACAGTACCTGCCCACCTCTCTAGGGAACATCTCTAGGGAACAGGTCATCACTGCCTTCTCAAAGGCAAAAAAATACAGCCTCCATGGGATCTGATAATATCCCAGGCTGCATCTTACATGAACTCAGGCATGAACTTGCAGCACTGTTAGGCACCCTATTCAACCAAAGCCTGAGTACTGGCTTTGTCCCAGCTGAATGGAGGACAGCCATTGTCATCCCTTTACACAAAGGTGAAGCATCCACCGATCTGGGAAATTATAGACCCATCAGCCTAACTAGCCTGATCTGTAAGGTCATGGAATGGATTATAATGGATCTCATTAACAGAGATATTGGCAACCTTCAAACACTTGACCCCACACAGTTTGGATTTGTAAAGGGGAGGTCATGTTAAATCTGGTCGACTTTTTTGAGACAGTCACCAAAGCTGTGGATGAGGGGAAGTCACTGCACACTGCCTACCTTGACCTTCGACACTACTCCCTACTCGGGCATAATAGATAAACTCTCTCAACTAGGCATCAAGCCATTTGTTACCAGAAGGGTAGCAAACTGTCTCACTGATAGAACCCACCTAATCAAAATAGAGGAAGCCACCTCAAGCAGTCGACCCGTAACAAGCGGTGTACCCCAGGGATCGTTCTTGGGGCCTCTGCTGTTTGGGATATTCTTCTCAGAGGTGCAAGTCAAATCTTGTGGGCTATGGCTGATCAAGTTTGCAGATGACTGCAAGCTGGGCATGGACATCAATTCCCCAAGTGATGTGGACGTCCTCCAAGAGGGTCTCACCCAAACAAATGACTGGTGGCAGAAAAATGGCCTCAAGCTAAATGCCAAAAAATGCATCATCATCCTCTATGGGGAGAGTGACATCCCAAAATATTATCACATTAATAACAATGTCCTGAACACACTATCAGTCATGAGGGATTTGGGCACCCAGGTTGATAGCAACCTGACGTTTGACCACCATGTTGCTTCAGTTGATGCACAAAAACCACGAAAAAATCACTGTCTAGAAAAAAACACAGCATGGAAGGCAAGGAAGAAGAAACAAGGAAGATTCCTTTAATCCAACCAAATGTACGTTCTGGTACCTCGGCAATTCGCCTTCATGGAACATTTACCATGTGCACACATCTTCCTTTTATATGGTCAGCAATCAATCAATTAATTACTTAATGAAACATTTCACATTATTCTTTTCCATGAACACATAATATATAATATAAATACAATATTTAATATATTTCTATATAAATTCACTAAATGCAATCATTAAATACCATTCTATAAAGCATTTTTAAAAACATTGAGCGTATTTCGAAACATTTTTACAAACATTAAACATTTTCCCTCCATAAAGCATACTTAATGCCCACCTATATTACTGCCAAATGTATGCATTTCATATATGATATATTCAAATTCATTTTTCAAATTAAGAATACTAACCATCCTAAAAATATCATCAGAACATGACTATAAGTCTAGATTTAAATAAATAATCAATTTTATATGATTTTATATAATTAATCCACTCTCCAAATTCATACCCCTGGGAAATAATGTATGATATCCCAAAATCATTTTATGTTCCAACCTACATAATGCAGTCCTAAAATTCTCTGTACAAACATGGGGTCTAGCCAACACACTAAATGAAAAACCTTCAGCATTCCCATTATGTGAACTAATAAAATGAGAAGCTACTGGACTTTCCATGTTTCCCCTTCTTATATCCCCCAAATGTTCCAAAATACGTACTTTAACCCTTCTAGTGGTTTGTCCAATATACCATAAAGGTGTACTGCAGTTACATCCTAAGATATACACCACCCCAAATGATTGACAGTCAAATTTTTCAAACGCAAAATATCTTTTGCCATTGATTTTCAACCCATGCATGTTTTTTACTTTTCCACACACTGAACATCTCCCACAACAATGCATACCAACATTTTCATCAGTGGAATTTATCAATTTTTTTTAATAATTCCTTTAAATTACAATATCTACTATAAGAAAAAAGTTATATGCTTTGAAAATAGATGCCCTACACTAGGATCATCACTAACTACATGCCAAAGTTTTCTCAAAACTTCTTCCACCATAAAAGAGAAATTTGAAAATCTAGACACAAAAAATATTTTGTCTCTCGCTGGATTGGTTGACACACATAAATTATCCTTATAATATTTGTCTCTTCCAAAAACCTTAGTTCTACATAACCTCTTCTTAATGTTTGATAGTATAATACTATCATATCCTCTGGACATCAATCTAATAGAAGTTTCTTCACAAACTTCTTTCCATAAATCAGTTTCTGAGGTGTTCCTTAATATTCTTTTAAACTCCCCCTCTGGTAATGCCTTAATCAAATGGGGTGGATGCATGCTGGTAGCATGCAGAAAATTATTTACAGCTGTAGCTTTCCTAAAGGGCTTATATTGTACTGTATTGCTCTTCCCAATATAAAATTCTACATCCAAAAATGGAATATTACGTGGAGAGCAAGTTTCTGCTTCAGTTGATGGAAAGCTTTCTACATGGCCTACCTCTTAAGTAAGGGTATCTCATCCATGGACAAGGAGGTCATAACATCCCTGTATTCTTCCCTTATAAGGCTAATTACTGAGTATAATGTCCCCTGCGGCATGTAGCTCTCCTCATCAGGAGAATCCAGGGCCTCAAGCATCTGCCCTACACAGGTAGGCTAAAAGCCCTGTCCCTCTACTCAGTTTCATACAGACTCCTCAGAGGTGACCTCTGTCTTTCATACAAAGCCATCTCAGACCCCGCCTTGATGGGACTGCAGCATATCTGCAAGTCAAGCTCCACTCACATAACCTGCACATGCAACCTCAACCTGGTCTGTGGCATCTATAGGACTTGTTGGCAGGACAGATTTGTGTCCCAGAGACTCCCCCCATCTGTGGAATAGACTCTCTCTCCACATCAAGCAGAATACCTCATTATCCCTTTTAAGTGCAGCCTGGATAACTGGATGGGAAACCGAAAATATACCCCTGGGATTCCACCCGTGTCCCTGCTGGAGAGGGACTTTGGGGTGCTGACTTGTCTAAACATGAGCTAAACTCTTGGCTAGGCTTATAAGGGCCTCAGAACCAGTAGCCTAGTAACTTTCTATGATCCTATGAAAGAGGTATCCAGTGCTGCAGAAGGTTATAAGAAGACCCATGGGGGCAGACTAAGTCATCACAGCAGGTTCCATAGGCAAAGGGGAAAGCCACCAGTTCTAGTACATGCCCAAGTCTTGGAGTTAAATGTTTTCAGTGTAATGAAAGACAGCATCTGCATTACCAATGTCCGCTGAGAGAAGGAGGGGAACAAAAGTTATGGAAGGCAGTAAGCACAGGTAATAAAATAACTGTGGTGGGTTGTCTGGAAACAACAGCTACACCAAACTACCACAAGTGTCTGCACATTCTTGTGATGGAGGGGGAAAAAAACATTGTCAAGAGGCATACATCATACATAATTACTATTAAGCTTTCAGTAGTTAAGAGGGAGCAATCTTTGCCCAGACAATTCAGCCTAATTAGGGCATTAGGTAGGACACCTTTTTTTCAGTTACCACTGACCAGAATTTTGTGAATTATGAGAGAGGGCAAGAGAACAAATAGGTAGCAGTGTTTGATGATATTCCAGTAGATGTTTTAATGGGAAATTATTTTGTTAATGCAGTACCTTATATGTACATGTGGTAACATGCAGGAGGGGATGGAGCCATGTGTGTGGGAAAGACTGTGTAGAGGGGACCCAGACATTGCTTGCACTGGCGATGTAGGTATTTCTGGGGAGTGGGGTTAGTTAGCAGTAATAAGTCTGAATATGAGTAATAGATGTTGAATGATACAGAACTTCCCCTTGGAAGGGACTACTTCAATGGGAGGTTTAGGTGGTAGAAGCATGCCTGAATTTGATTAGGAGATACCAGATTTTGGGCCGCTGGGAAGGTCACAAAGAAAGATTTGAAAAAGGCTCAGTGCTCATACCCTACTTTACAGAACTTGAGCAGTTAGCCAATGAAGCTCCTGTTCCTCAAGGGCAAAGTGAGTCCATATTCTGAGACAAAGGATTATTATACAGAGAATAGACTCCTGAAGAAGGGCTAGAGGGAAAACCAATACAAAATTTCTTAGTATAAAGGACCTGATAATTGATACTTCAGGCCATAACCCACAATATTCCTCTTTCAAACCATATGGGCATAAACAATACAAAAGGAAAGCTTATGCAGAATAATTACTGGCCAGGTATTTCAAAAAATGTGGACCTCCAGGTCCACATTTAAGATGTATATCTTGATGGTGGAAGACTATATTACTACATACTGTAAAGTGGTGGCTCTGTCCTCTATTTAAACAGAGAAAGTGGTAAATACTCTGTTATAAATTTTCAGCAGGGTAGTTTTCTAAAGAGAAAAACTGACAGATTCATCTATTTTATGTCAGTCAATCTTGTTTGTCTGTTATTGGAAACATTGTTGGGTAAAGTATTTAAAGTCTACCCCCTACCATCCATAAAATGGTCTAGATTATGAATGCAATTAATCAAAACTCTTGTGGCAGACTTCAGTTAGGTTGGGCTAACACCTCAATGGACATAGTAGCCATTTCACAGCACCTACAGATTCAGGAAATCTGGGCATTACTACAGGAGTTTGGGGTTGTGCATACTGGTAATTCAGATTGTATCCCCCTGGTGGAGCATTATGGGACACAGGGTCCGAGCAGCTAATAGGATATCTGGGTGGGTTAAGCAAATCCTGAGAGAGGAACTGAAGGAGATGTTGGATCTGGGGGGTTTTCAAGGGTCCAACAGTCTATAGACCTCACCTGTGCTGCTGGTATCAAAAACAATGACAGTACTAGGTTCTGGGTAGATTATAAAATATTTTAATTGTCATACAGAGTCAAAAGTTTACCCCACATCCATGGCAGAGGAGGCCTTAGAGAAGTTGTGAAATTAAGTTTCTAACTATTATTAACCTCAATAACTCGCTCCCACTTTTTCTTCTTTGTGTCTACTGTTCTTGACTCCCTTAGTACCTTCAGTTTGACCTACTCACATTATCAGCTCCAGCCCTAATATCTATCTTCTTCCTCTTATATTCTACATCTGTGAACCCTTATCTTTACATTTTATGGTACAGCCCAGAATACTCCACAAATCTAAAATATGTCCTCTTATAAGCCTTATCTGTATTGTTTGCTCATTGGATCATCAAAATTTGCTAACTGCACATGCAGCTAACTGAGAATGTGTACACTACAGTATTGCAGCTCCCCATTTCTTATATTTGTTATCAGTTTCTACTTTAATAAATAAAAATGCTGGTAGGCAGAGTTTCACATGCACAAATCACTCAGGTGATGATAAACCAAAGGTGTATTTAATGATAAAAATCCACAAGAAAAACAAATAAAATGTGAGCGCTTTCGTTAAACAAGTGTTAACTTCATCAGACACCATTAAAATGTAAGACAGCCATTTATATACATATAAAAAACACTCTGATTGGGTAAGCAAAGAGAGGCAGCTAGCTAAGCAACACTGAGACAGAACATTAATTAACCCCTTGATGACTGTGTTACAGCCGAAACTGTTGCATCTTAAATACAACTAAAACTTGTAATTAAAAGATAAATTATTAGTCTCATACTTGTGTCATGAATAATTCTAAATAGGATAAAACTAAAACCAAAGTCATTTTTAAAAATTCATGTTAAATAGTCACATAATGCTAAAATGTTTACCAAAGCCAAATACATACAAAAGTGCTTGTGCTTAACAAATGTTTTGAGATATTTTGTTCCTTTCTAGGGCTTTTAATTTCAATGCAGGAGAGATGGATGTCCTGTCATTTATCCCTGGCCATCTATCTGCCTGTAGTAAGGTTTGCCACCTTAACTCCTTTAACTCTAACTGAAGTCCCCAGGGCTTTTTGCCACTGATGTCTACATGGTCTATTGCCTTAAATGTGAAATTGTGGCTAGTATTGTCCTGAATATGCCTTGCTAAAGCATTATTAATATTATTCTTTCTTATGGCATAGACCTATGATTGAGTACAATGCCCCGTTCGGAATGTATCTGACCAGACACCTGATGCAGCTTGAAAGGCCCCAAAAGTTCCTCACCAAAAGGATAAAGGGTCTCAAAAATATGTCTTATGCTGCCCGACTGAAAGAACTCCAGCTCTATTCAGTCTCATACCGCTTGCTCAGAGGTGACCTGTGCCTGACATATAAGGCCATGTCAAACCCAGATTTGATGAATATGCTTCACCTCAAAAAATCTAGATCCCTCAGAACCACAAGGGCAGGAGACTTAAACCTTGACACGGTTATAAATAGAACATGCTGGAGGGACAGATTCATCACCCAGAGACTCCCTATGCTGTGGAACAAAATCCCGGTACATGTGAGGCAGAGCACCTCGCTGGCCTTGTTCAAGAGGAATCTTGACCAATGGATGGGAGATCGCAGATATACCCCAGGGATTACTTCAGTGTCACTGCTTGACAGAGGCACAGAAAAATGATAGGCATAGTTTTTATTCAAACTAAAGGGGTGGTGAAAGCCACATAACTATGGGCTAGGCTTATAAATGCCATTGGGCAGATAGCCTAGTATGAACCTATGAACCTATGAACCTATAAATTCTGGCGTTAAATTTCCTTTCTGTTTTGCCTACATAAAATGCTAGGCATTGGTCACATGTAGCCATGTAGACCACTGCCTTGGAGTGACAGTTATATTTACATTTTACATAATGGTCTATACCATTCACTGTAAATTTGCTGCCTGTTTTCACCTTGTGGCACCAGTTACAAGGCTCACATTTGTACATCCCTACATGTCCTGTTCTAGTGTAGTTAGAATCTTTCCTAAGAAGGTATTTTAAGTTTGAGCCCTTTCTGTATGTAACTGTAGGTCTTTTTCCTATTTGTGCCCTGATGAACAAGTCATCCATTAAAATGTCCCAGTTCTTATAAAAAATGGACATCAAGTGGTATGAGTCAGAGTTGAATGTAAGCACCATAGATCTACAAAAAGATCTTTTTTCCAACTCAGGTCTCTCCTCTTCAACTTCAGAGGGGCTGTTGTCTAGTGTGTTTTCCCCAACTATAGGCTTAAAATGCCCTACTCTTCTTTTAACTATCACTTCCTGCTTAAGCTCATTAAGCAAGTCTGCTGGGTACTCAGTCCTCAAGAACATAGTTTTTAAGTTGTTGCATTCAATGAGAAAATCTTCTTGTCTGGAGATCTAATTGCCCTTTAACTACCGACCTCTTTTGATGCTTGGGGTGGGAGCTTGTGTAATGCAGGAACAAGTTTGAGTAGGTCTCTTTCCTGTGGATACTAGTAGCATACTTTTCATTATGTGTGTCTTTGTATAAGTGGACATCAAGGTAATTCATATAATCCAGGCTAATCACCCAAGTGAACTGCAGGAATGTAGTGGTGGTGTTAAGGTATCTCAAAAACTTCCAAAACAACCAGTGACCCATTCCATATCAAGCTGATACCATCTTGGTATCTATAATACAGTTTGACCTTAGAATCGTACTGACACTGAAATACATAATTTCTTTCCCAATACGCCATTACCATATTTGCGAATGCCCCACCACAAGCTGAACCCATTCCCACTCCTATGGTCTGCAAAAAGTACCTGCCATTAAAAGAGAAATAGTTGTTTCTTAAAACAATTTCTAATAATTCCAAAATTAGATTAATTTTCTCCTGTTTAACTTTATATAACAACAGTAGGTCACCCACCCACTCGAGACCAATTTCTTGTGGGATGACCGTGTACAGGTCTTTTACATCTAAAGTGACCATGATGTCACTTGCGTCATACCTGGTTTTGTTCACTTGTTCTAAAAAAGCCCAGGAGTCTTTACAAATTTGGCTTTCATTACGCAATATTTTCTTCAACTCATGGTCTAAAAATTGGGCGCAAGCAGTAGTAATGAAGTGTCTTCCATCCACTAAGGGCCTCATAGGTGGATCTGATAGGTTCTTGTGGATCTTGAAATATCAAAGAACACTGGTATCCTTGGGCTAATGATGTTAAGATAGTTATGTAAGGCTACAATAACAAATGGAACAAACTAACAGTCCCATGGCAGTCCTTCTTCCAGCCACAAAAAGATAAAAATAACCAGTCTTTGCCACCACAGCAGGCTAGCAATTTGCCTAAGCTGTTGGTGGTTGACTCTGCTCTGGCCAAAACTGGTTCCTCAGACCACTTATCTTTTTTGCCAGATCTCTCTGGTGTAGCACATATAACCACTAAGGACTGGAGGTTAGGCACACCCTCTGAGGCTGTTGGGGTCCCCACAGTAAGAAAGAAAGAGACACTTTTGTTGGTCTTGGGAGAAGGGGCAAGGAAGGTGGCCCTGCTTAGCTAGAATGCTATGCCCATTCCTGAGGAAGTTGCTGTTGCCATTAGTAAATATATTTTCTCCCAGTTATCCTGTCAAAAAGAAACTGGAAACTAAACATTTATCTTCTCCTGCACCAGTCCCACTAGACAGGAGTAGTTGAATTCTCATAACCTCCCAGAAGATGTTAAAATGAGATTTTAAATTCTCCTTTGGATAGATATTTAGTTTTTGGACTCTCTGCTGCAGATGTTATCAAAAATGTGATGAGAGAGAGGTAAACTGATACAGGAAATCAGATTTTCAGCCCTCCTCTAAATTTTCCAAAGGAATTTCTCCTCTCCTCATCTGATTTTGGCAAGAAACAGAATAAACAGTCTCAGCAGAATATTAATAAACAGATGTATAAAAAGCAATGTCAATGAAGTTTCAAAAACAAAGCAGGACCCTCTTAAGAGTAAAGGACAGTTAACTAAGTCAGAATGACTATATAAAGGACTCCCCCCAGTGGCAGTTCCTTATCTCTTCCAGAAAATCTGAATCTCCATTTCTCTTTGAAAATACATAGTATCAGAGAAACTGGTTTTGAGGCTCATTTAGCAAGGGGACCAGATGGCAGTGAGAAGAACATCATCCTTTTCAGGGAATTATTCCACCCTCACAGACCAAACCCCTCTGTTTCTTCCTTTCTTTCTTGCAACACATCCTGTTTCAAGGGGTAATAGAAACAGTTCATCCTTTCCAACAGGGTAAAGATTTTTATTCAAGAATGTTTTTGGTGCCAAAGAAATACCCGGAGACCAGTTCTGAACCTTTCTTTCCTAAACCAGTATGTGATAGTGCCCAAGTTCAAAATGCTTTCATGTCACAACCTGTTTACCCGTTCTTCCTCATTTGAGATTTTTGGTAATATTAGATTTGAAAACATCATAATATTCCTGTTCATCCAGATTTCAGACTTTTCTTAAGCGTTTGCTTGTCTCAATCACATTATCAGTTCTCTGCCTTAGCCTTTAGGCTATCCACTGCTCCAAGGGTGTTCATAAAGTGTATAGTTCCTGCCATAGATCATTGAAGACTACAGGGTATCCACAGTTTTCTATATTTAGATGACTTGCTTTTCTTTGCAGAGTCTTTTTCAAAGTGTCAGAAATCTATCTCTTGGGTGAGAAATCTCATTTAGAAGTATGTGTTCCTGGAGGTGCCTGCTTGTTAGAGTACACAGAGCTTTTCTACCACAGGAAAAAAATAGGCCTATATTTGGATCTATTCCAGAGGTTTTCCACTCATACTTCAGTTGTAGCAAGGCAATAACTTAAGATTCTTAGTCTCATGACATCTTTGATTATCATGATACCTCTTTTAAGTTTCCACATGAGAAATATACAATGGTCGCAGCACCAACACCCATTCTCTTTTCAGATACCAGTCCTATGATTTGTGAAAAAAAGAAACCACTTGGAGGAGAGATCAAACATCCCCAAATTCTGGTCTATACATCTATCCTTCTACTCCAAAGCAGACAGTCACCACAGATGCTTCAGATTTTGCTTGGGGAGAGTATCAAAGGGATAAAGGTGCAAGGTATCTGCAGTCACATGCACATAAACATAAAAGAGATGTTTGCCCTTATCACTCAACTCTCCGAATCACCTGTAGTTCAAAGGACCACTTCAAGTTGCTACAGACAATACCATAGTGATGTGGTACATACACAAAGAAGGGGGAAACCAGATCTCACCTCAGTTTGCAGACTAGTCATGTTAGCTTGGGATGTAGCTTTACAACACACAGACACACTTTATAAGCCTCTTACATTCTGTCAGAGCAAAACTGTGTGGCAGACAAGCTGAACAGAACAAAGGCAGACCCTAATGAATGGCAACTACATCAAGGTGTGTTTCAGCATTTGATCCATTTGTGGGGAGTTCTTCAAGTAGACCTTTTTACCTCCTCTCTGAACAATCAACTAGCAAATTTCTGCTCCAGGATTCCAACTAAGAAGGCTTGGAAGACAGATGCCTTTTCTTTTCCATGGACAGGAATGTTCCTGTATACCTTTCTCCATTTCCACTAAAATCCAGGCAAATTCAGAAAGAATCACTAAAGATCATTGCAGTGACTCCCTTCAGACCCATTGCTTCTCCCTTCTTTTGGAATTGCCAGGGACAATTACCAGAAGCTTACTCACAGACTTGCTCTACCCACACAAGAACAGGGTTGTTTAGTGCCTTCTGACCCCAAACAACTCCAACTGACTGCCTGGATGAATATGATCTTAATACTTTTTAGACATCCGTTTACTGAGGATGTGCAGCAGGTACTAATGGAGGCAAGAAAGCCTGCTACCAAAGAATCAAACATCAGAAAATGGAAAAGGTTTTCTAGTTGGTGCCAACAACATAACCAGCACCCATTCAAGTCTAGTGTTTCTCTGGTTTTGCAATATTTGTGAGAGTTACTATCCTATGGCCTATTTTACTCCTCCATTAAGGTTCATTTGTTAGCCATTTCAGCATGCCTGCTCATGAATCCCACTTTTTCAATGCATTCTCATGTTGAAATGTTTTGAAAGGGGTATTGCATAACATACCTCCAAGAAAACAGGTGGCTCCTCATTGGGATCTTAATTTTGTGTTACATAAGTTAACACTGGCTCCATTTGAAGCAGCTCATTTGGCTGACATAAGGTTCTTAGCATGGAAAACAGTTTTACTGATCGCTTTGACTGCTGCAAGAAGAGTACCTGAGTTGCAAGCTCTTATTATGGGTCAACCCTATCTCAATTTCCTCAGAGACAGAATTTCTTTGAGAGCTAATCCTTCATTTATGCCTAAAGTGGTATCTGAGTTTACTTTAATCCAAACTATCAATTCCCCTGTGTTCTGCCTTAACTCAAACATGAGGGAGAAAGTATACTTCATACCTTGGATGTCCACAGACAACTCAAGTACTATCTTGACAGAATGAAATATTTTAGAACTTCCAATCAGTTGTTCATTTCTTGAGAGGTTAAGAAGGGACAACCTGTGTTAAAGCAGAATATTTTAAGGTGGTTGTCTCAGGCTATTATCTTTTGTTACTCCTGGCACAACAAACATAGTCCAGGCAGGGTCAAAACACACTCCCCAGGGACTTGGCTACTTCTATGGCTTTTTGAAAAGGGTTGGACTCGTATTTAAAAAAAGCAACTTTGTTCTCTGTACATACTTTTACAGTGCATTACAGATTAGATTCCTTCTCCATTTCTAGGTCAGGCTTTGCTAGGACCAGACCCCAGGGTCTCCTGGACCCTCCCCTTCTACTTCCCAGGTGTTATAAGCTATGGTAATCTACCCATATAGCTTAGGCTACTGCTGCAAACAATATAATAAACATAGTACAGTTGTGTAAACTTACTATAACAGTAGATGCTTGAATGATCACTGCTGCAGTAGCTGCTTCCTCTTTCCATTCCCCTTGTTTTGTTTTTTTTTTTTTTTTGTGAGTTTTTGATGCCAGATTGTGGACAATTATTTTGTTGCTCCTAGCAATATCCTGTCAGGGCTTAGCTTCCTGCTCTCAGTTGTCATGAAAGTTCTGAAGGGCTTGGTGTCTAAACCTGTCTTTTAGTCAGCTCAGCTCGAGCTGACTAATGTTTTGGGCACATAGATGCCCTGAAGCTTTGAAAGCTGAACGGCTGTTATATCTTTATAAATTATAGCTTAGGTTACTGCAGCAGTGGTCAGTGAGGCTGAAGATATAGTGAACCCACTGGCTGATAAATTTAGCTCTTACTTTATCCCATTCTTCCCTCCATCTGTCCCGCAATATATATCTGAAACTAGTTCAACTCCAGCTATCACGCAAGATGAAGTCCTGAAAGTGCTATCAAAAGCTAACAGCTAACAATACTGCATCGATGGGTCCTGACAATATCTCTGGATGCATGTTAAATAGCATGAAGCATGAATTAGCCATACATGTAACACTGTTCAATCTCAACCTCCATACAGGTTTTGTACCAAGTGAATAGAAAACAACTACAGTAATTCCTCTATGTAAGGGAGAACCTTCCACAGACTCAGGCAATTACAAACCCCATAAGTCTGACCAGCCTCATATGTAAAGCCATGGAAAGACTTATTATGGAACTAATCAGTCAGGACATAGGGAACCTCCAAACACTGGACCAATTTCTGTTTGGATTCATCAAGGGCAGGTCATGCTTACTTAGCCTCGTAGATTTTTTGAAAAGGTCACCAAAGCAATAGATGAAGGCAAAACAGTACACACTGTATACCTTGACCTAGTGAAAGCCTTTGACACAATTTCTCACTTAGGCATAGTAGAAAAGCTAAATAAACTAAAAAAATAAACCCTTATGTCACCCGCTGGATTGCCAACTGGCTCACAGATAGGATGCAGGAAATCAAAATAGGGAAAGTTACCTCCACAAAGAGACTGGTTATCACTGGAGTCCCCCAGGGATCTTTGCTGAGACCTCTCCTGTTGGACATCTACCTTTCTGATGTAAAAGCCAATACCAAAGGGCTCTGGCTGATTTAATTTTCAGATGACTGCAGGACAGTTTTCCCAAACAAATAATTGGTGCCAAAACCATGGACTGTAGCTAAATGTCAAAAACTACATTATTGTATCCTTTGGGAAGTCATCTATACTAGGAAACTACCACTTTGACAGTACACCCCCAACAGTTTGACTCATTTGTCAGGGTTTTGGGGACTTATGTGGACAGTGACCTAACTTTTGGCCAACATGTGTCCATTGTTGTACGAAAGTCCTTCTGTATTGCATAATTTATAAACAAAGCTATTGTGTCTAGATCTACGGATGTCATTTGCCCCCTTTACTCAATTCTCATTAGGCCAGTCATTGACTATAGTGCAACCTTTGGCATATATCTGTCCAGACACTCGGAACAACTGGAACATCCACAGAGATAATTTACTAAAAGGATACAAGGCCTAAACAATGTGTCCTATATGGACAGGCTCAAAGGCCTGTCACTAAACTGTGTACCCTACAGATTGCTAACAGGTGAACTGTGTCTACCTTACAATGCTTCCCCTGACCCTGTACTAATGGATTTTCTGCACATCAGCAAGTCAATGTCATCATAAATACTCAGTCTAAGGATCTAAACTTCTTCTGCAATATTGACAGAACAGTTTGGTAGGACAGGAATATCTCAGAGAGGATACCAGTGCTCTGGGACAGACTCCCCATCCACATAAAACAAAGTTCATCCCTGTCCAATATTAAAGAATGACTTGAATCAATGGATGGAAAACAGAAAAGCTATCCCATGACTGCCCCCTGTACTACTAATGGACAGAGGCAACTCCTAAATGCTTTATCCCATGCATGGGTCCCCTCAAATTATGTATGGTATGATCCCAGTTATTTTCATTAAGGGTAATATACAATTTTTAACTATGAGATGGTTAAAGACAGTCTATTATGTTAAGTTGAGCACAGAAAGGGAAACTGGCTAGGTTTAAAATGTCCTGCAAGGGCAGTTAGCCTTGTACTTACATATAAACCTATGAACCTATCATTTGAACATCTACTGTTATAGCAAGTTTACTTATACAACTGTACTTTCTTTGTTAGATGTTAGATGATGTTGATGTTGTTAGATGATGTTGAAGAAAATTATCATTTATATTTGCACTAAGTTGCACACTTTGAGAACTATTCAGTGGTATCTATATTGTTACATATATAATTAATTAATCCCTAGGATTTTTTTAACATATTTTTATTCATTTTCAAACAAAAAGAATCCTATATTCAGTTTTCATAACATTGAAATGTGTGTACATTATTTAAACAGGTAAATAAATAAAACCATCTAACAAAAAACTATTTACAGGGGTGTCTATAGTTACATATAAGTCTCCTTCTCTTTCCATGAACTTTCACATCAGAGCTTGCTACAGTCATTACGCTCCAATATTTTGGTTACTTTTTCCATGCAGTATATAATGATGTAGTGCTTTCGGTTCTTCCTTTGATGATATTCATTTCCAACTGTGATACGGTTAATATAATATTTCTGTATTGCTTGAAGGGAGGAGAAGACTCAGACTTCCAAATCATTGTTATGTTCTTTCTTGCAATAGCTAAAAGGGTCCATAAAATTGTATATTTTGTTCTTGGAACCAATCAAGTACAGTCCCATTAAACAGAATCAAAGATTTAGATAACTGAAATTTGTCATTGAATACCACTTGTAAAAAGTAATTAACTTTGTCCCAATATGGTTTCATTAACTGGCATTCATAAAACATATGCAGCCAGTCTTTTATATTTAATTTGCATCTCCAAAAAACAGTGTTTTTTTTTTTTTTTTAAACATTAGCTCCGTTTTGTTTGGTGCTAAATAGGATCTATGCATAAACTGCCATGTAAAAAGTTTCCTGTGTAGTGAGAGAGATGTTTCCTTTATGGAGAGAAGGCTAAGTTTTGGCTCTATCATTTGGTAAATGACCATTAATAATAATAATAATAATAATTATTATTATTATCATTATCATTATTATTATTAATACTAATAATTAATAATAGTAATGCCATAAGTTTTCTTTATGATATATATATTTTTTATTTATTTATAAATAGATGAAAAGTATCCTTTCCCATTATAGGTTGGGTTATTGTTAATATTAAATGTTCTATAAGTGTATGTACTGCCTGTCTAGTTGGTTGCATTGTCTCTTGTTTGTTTAGTATGAATTGTCTTAAGTCCTGTATCAGTAATCATAAATTATCTAAATTAACTTTCCTTTTAAGTTGATCTATTGTTAATAGTATCCTGGAGTCCACCAATTGTTACCAGTATATCAATCCTTTGTTTTTAAGTATTTTGACTGATTCCATATTAAAAGTTATGATGTTACTCTGAGTGTATGCAGTTGGGTACAACAAAAATAACCAAGCTTTTATCTTAGGATTATTGTTCATACAATTTTTATATGCTTTTAACATGTAAGTAATAAATTTAGAGATTACATGTTTATGTTTATTCACTGTCATGTAGTCTTTAAATAACTAAAGAAAGTTGTTAGATAACAGTTCAGTGTATTTGCTTGAGTCAAAGCCCAAGTTTAACCATATTTTCTCATGTATTTGTTTCCATTTGGAAGTATAATTTATATTTAACAACAATGATACAATTGTTATTACAGCTGACAATGAATATATTTCCACATCTTGTAAGCCTATTCCACCCATATCCCATTTACCTAAGTGATAATTCATAGCTATCCTAGGCTTATTAGGGTACCATAAAAAATTATGATTAGATGTTTAAATTGTTTTGCATATGTTTTAGAAGGTGGCAGAGGACATGCTTGTATAAAATATAAGATCTTATGGAATATAATTATTTTAATTATGTAGAGTCTATCCTGTATTGAGAAATATAAATGATTCCATTTTTGTTTTAGGTTTTTGATATTATTTAAGATCTTTTTATAATTCAATTCAATTGTTGCATCTAAGTAACTTATTATAACTCCTAGGTATTTGATTGCATTATCAATAGGAATATATTTATGGTGCTCCTTATTTAAAATATTCTTGTTAGTGTTTATGAGTAATATATTTGTTTTATTCTCATTAAATTTAAGACCTGAGATTTTCTGAAAATAGTAAATTAGATCCCATAACACGTTTAAACTGTTATTATCATCTTTTAGTGTTATTAAAATGTCATCTGCAAATGACTGGATTTTCATTTCCAGATTATCATCTAATCAAATCCCTTCAGTATTTTATTCATTTGTGTACTGTTTGCTAGTGGTTCAATGGCTAGAGCAAATAGTAATGGGGAAAGGGGGTATCCCTGTTTTGTACCTTTTTATTTTAATAGATTTGGATAAACAGGATCCTAGTTTTCTATATGTCACTGATTTTTCATATAATGATTTTATTAGTAATATAACTCTTTTTAAGAAACCATAATCTTCTAGAACTAACCATAAATAATCCCAGTTCACTCACTCAAATGCATTGCTGATGTCAAGGCTAATTACGTTCATTTTATTTTTCATATTGCTTACATAATCAGCTAAAGAGAGAATCATTTTAATAGTGTCAAATGTATGTCTGTCATTTATGAAACCTGTTTGATCTTCCTCTATCAGCAGTGGTAGCAATTGTTTTATCCTTGCAGCGTGTATTGCCATAAATATTTTATAATCAATATTAAGTAAAGCTATGAGTCTATATGACGAGCATTCATGAGAATCTTTACCTTGTTTCAAAATTGGTCCTAGTAACGTATATCTCCAAGAGGAAGAAATTTCTTTACCATCTTTTACTGATGTGAACACTTTCAATAATAGCACTAGGGCTTCATTTGTCATCAATTTAAACATCTCTGGGGTGATATGATCTATACTTTGGGCTTTATTTAGATTTTAATTCATTTACTTGAGATTTACGTTATGTCATTGTTATTTGTTTATCTATTAGTTTCATTTGTTCTTCTAGTGATGTAATCCTAACATTTCTTTTAAAGCTTTTAATATAGTTTGTATCACTATATTTTCATTTTGATTATTGAGTTTATGAAAATATATGTTGAATGTTTCTAATATTCCCTCTAAGCCTGATATTTTCTTTTTAGTCTCTATATTATATATTTCCTTTATTTGGTTTGCTTTTATCATTTTTTTTAGTTATGTTTGCTATTTTTCTTTGCTTTTTGGGTTCATTGAGTAAAAGCATAACCTAATCTTCTTTAAGTTAATCATTGTCTTATGGTGTAGTGTCTCCATATATTTTTTATTCAAGTCATACAGTTCATTTTTTTAAATTAGTATTTCCTTTTTTGATATCAAGTTTTAATTTATCTACCTTTAACTATAAAAATTCCAATTCTTTGTTCCATTGTTTTTATTTATTTATATACCATGTTACCACCTTCCCATATAAGAATGCTTTCAATGCATCCCATGTATACATTTCTGATACATCTTCTGAGAAATTTAAGTCTAAAAATGTTTGTATCTCTTTAGTATAAAAACCCTTGAAATCCTTAAGACTTGTTATGTAAGATGGCGTCCTTGTCACTGTTATCCTTTGTTTAAAGTTTAAGTCTAGCTCAAAAGTAATTGTATTATGATCTGAGAGTAGACACACAATTGTCTTAACTTAGTCGTTATGTCCTTTGATACATATACTCTGTTTATTCTTGACTGTGTATCATGCCTGTGAGAATAATGTGTGATGAACAGTGTATTTGGTTCAGCATATTCATTGATGTCAACTAAATTAAAAGAGTCAATAAAGTCAGAAAGCACCTTTGTCAGAGGTGATTTCTTTTGTGAGTTTTTTGCATGTGTGTTAGATTCCTTTATAATACAATTAAAGTCCCCAGCTATGATTATATTACCTTTAGAATGTTGAATATCTTCTAAATGCTGTTTGGCTATTTTGACTCCTAGTTCTGGTATCCAGTAGAGGTTTATTAGTGTATATATTTTTTCATTAATCGATATTGTCACTAGGCAAAACATTCCTGAACTATAATGATATAAGTTTATAATTTTAGACATTAAAGTAGTACTTCTCCATACTATTGCTACTCCCATTCATTTCTATTTATAAGCAAACCTTGCTAGTACTGTGCAAGTCTTGGTGTTGATTTTATCTATGTTTTCCTGCATGAGATGTGTCTCCTGTAAGAATATTTATTTATTTTATTTATTTAACATTTGTTTACCAGGATTGTCCGACTTTACAACAGTGTCCATTTTTAGCGGAGGCCTGAGGAGAAAAGCTCCAGCAATGTACATTTTACTAATACATGTCTAGTACAACAAAGAAAAAGTTTACTCTACAGCTTATATGTATCTACTTACAGTCTAGTAGGGATCAGTAAAGAAATTTATACACATAGGAGATTAATCAACAAAAATATATACATGAGAGATAAGATTAACACATAAATAAAGTTCAAATACAGAACAGCATATCTTAGATTTTCTTAAGCCTCCATAGTACATTAGTATGTCATCTGACAGAATACAGTTTACAACTGCTAGAAAGACAAGGGAATATAGATAAGGGAGAAGGAGGTTACAGGAGTGATAGAGTAGATAGAAGTGTAGTTTGAGGTTATATGAGTGAGTGTAAGTTATCGAGGGTTAGTACATGAGCAGAGCCAGGTTGATGTTAGGTGATCTTTTACTAGTTTCTTGAACATGGTGATGCTAGAGGTGGATCTAATAGCGATGGGTACAGAGTTCCAGATTTTGATGATACTGTTTGAGTATAGCGAGTCACCAGCATTATTGATACTTTTAGTGATGTTTACTAGGTGTTTGTTACTGGAGCGAAGGGTCCAGTTATTGGAATAGTGAGTTAGTAGGCCTTTCAGAGCGGGCGTTTTTTCTGGTTGGTTGAGTATTTGGTGGGCCATGGAGAGCTGGATAAAAATTAGTAGGTTTGGAAATTCTAGCCATGAGAGGTCTTTGAGAGCATGACAGTGATGGGATCTGTAGCTGACATCTCTAGTGAATTTTGCTATTTTATTATAGCAGCTATCTAGTTTGTTTATGTAAGTTTTCTTGAGGTTAGTAAGGATGGGAGATGCATATAGGAGTGTGGAGAGAAGGTGGGTTCTGGCAATGGAGATTTTGGATTTGTCTGTGAGGAAAACTTTGTTCTTGTACAGGCTACCCATTTTTGTGAACTTTTTTGATTGTTTGATTTATGTGGAGGTCAAAGTTCATATTTTGGTCTATTACTACTCCCAGAAGTTTGGTGTGGGAGACTGGGGTAATGATGGTATTATCTGCTGAGGTAATTTTGAATAGCGAAGAAGGGTCTGGGGATCTTGTATGATGAAACAGGATGAGCTTTGTTTTGTTGGGATTGAGTATTAAGTGGACATTGGTTAGCCAGGTTTCTACTTTAGAGAAGGCTTGCTGTGTTATTTCCTGAAGATGGTAGAGTGTTGGGGCTGCACAAATTAAGGTAGAGATATCAGTGTATTGTATTAGCATGGCTTCATTAGTGGCAGTATGTAGGCTATTAGTGAATAATGTGAAAAGAAGATGGCCAAGAATAGATCCTTATGGGACCTCTAAGGTGATAGACAGCAGTGGGGAGAGGAAGTTACCCCATTTGACTGCTGGCTGCCTCCCAATGAGATAGCTCTGGAACCAGGTGAGTGTAGATTGGCTGGTTTTAAATTCTGATAGTGTGTTTAACAGCCTGGTGTGTGAGACCATGTCAAATTTTTTGAGAGGTCCAGAAAGATAGATGAGACCAGGATATCTTAATT
This sequence comes from Protopterus annectens, assembly GCF_019279795.1. NCBI lineage: Eukaryota > Metazoa > Chordata > Ceratodontiformes > Protopteridae > Protopterus > Protopterus annectens. Next base: position 1,838,450,857 of record NC_056737.1, on the reverse strand, counting down.
TCTGAGACATTTGACAGAGTTAGTGAAGCTTAGAAGGGCAGTGGTTGCACTATGGTGTGGGCGGAATCCTTGCTGAGTTTTGGATAGTAGATTGCTAGTGAAGAGATAGTGGAGGAATTGTGTATGGATGCATTTTTACAATTTTTTTGATAGTGGAGAGAGAATAGCAATTGGACAGTAGTTGGAAAGCTCTATAGAGCTGCCACCTTTATGTAGTGGAATGATGTGATCAATTTTCCAGATAGTTGGGACCTGTTGCTCAGTGATGGAGCAGTTTATAAGGATGGAGACAGGGTACATGATGGCTTCTGCAGTGATTTCTGAGATAGTCTGTGGGTAGGGTTGTCTGCAGCTAGGGTTGTTGGTTTAAGCTGTTTGAGGTATTGTTTATGGTGGCAGTAGGAATAGGTTGCAGGGAGAAGTTATTGCCGTTTTGTGTTGGAAGGAGAGGAGTGGGGGGAGTGGTTAGTGTTTGTTAGTTTGAGTATAGAATTGGTAAAAAAATTGTTAAACTGTGTGGGTATGCCATCTATGGTGTTGCCAGTGTTTGAGGAGGGGTAGTGATTTGACCAGGCTGAAGGATTTACTTGATTTCTGACCAGAACTTTTGTGGGTTTCCTTGGTATTCTAATTGTGTTTTAGCATAATGTTCTTTTTTTGTCTTGTCTTATATGTTTTTTTTGGCAGAATTTCTTCGTCCTAGGCATTTCTGAAGATTGGTTAGGGATTTGTTATGGTGGCAATTGTCCCAGGCTTTGTCTCATGCTTTTAGTAGCGCTCTTGTTTCTTTGGTTAGCCATGGGGTGTAGTTGGGTTTTATCCTAACAGTTGTAGGTGGGGCAAGCTTATTTAGGATGCTAAGGAAGGTGGAGTTAAATAACTCCACTGCTTTGTCTAATATGGGGTACTTGAGAGGTGCCCATCTGCAGCTTTTGAGTGCATATATGAACTCTTGTGGACTGAAATTTTTTTGTTTTTGATTTGCTGATATTATGGGGTTTTGGAAGAGTTTATTTGCTGCCAGAGTAGAAAGGTGGGATGGTGGTCACTAAGGCTGTCAGGGAGAAAGCCTGTGAGTTTAGAGAGGTTGGGTTGATTGCTGAGTATCCAATCTTAAGATTGATTCTTTCTTTATGTTTTATCTATCCTGGTAGTTTGTTGAATTAGTTGGGAGAATCTGTACAGAGAAATGTGGTTTGTGGGTGTGTTTGAGTTACAGGAATACCAATCGATATTAAAGTCTCCAAGTATAATTGTTTCTTGGGGAAGGACCTTATTTGCCCATTTTAGGATATGCTCTAGGGCAAGGATATTATTCCCTGGTGGGATGTAGACACCTACTATGTTTATTTGCTTTTTGGAATTAAGTAAAATTTAGTTAATAGTATTTCTAGCTTTGAGGGTTAGGTTATTTTTATATAGTATGGCTACACCTCCGCCTCTTTTTCTTATCCAGTCTTGTCTATGTATGTTATAGCCAGGGGGTGTGATCTCATTGTTGTTGATCTCTGATTTAAGCCATGTTTCTTTTAAGACAACTATATTGGGTGAGAAGTGTATGAGGGTGGCATGGAGTTCACTGGTCTTGTTGAGAATACTTCTAAGGTTTGTATTTAATATTAGGAGATTGGAGTTTTTTCTGGTGAGGTTTAGCGGGGTTGATGGTAGGTTGATAGGATTTGTTGGGGGCCAGGGTTGGGATGTATATCTCCACTGAGAATTAGTTGTAATGCAATGTTAACTATTATTTTTATGTATCTTTGTAATGCTTTATCATTGATTCAATGAGGTAGGTGATTGTGTTTTGAGGGGGACAAGGTGCAATGTGTTAAGGGAGGTGATCTTGACATTAAAGATTTTAGCAGCAATGATGGAGGTTTCTATTTGTTTTGGTGGATAAGGAGTTTTGGGGGTTTGCTGTTGCCATGTGGTGTTAAGATGTGCATGATACAATGTGAGCTGTGTAGCTATTAATAGGAGGAGGAGGGTTGGAATTTGATAAAAAACAAAATGCATACAAAAAGCACCAAAGAGGTCCACACTTATAAAAAACTTGTACGCAACTCCTCAGTGGACTAGGCAGCTCTCTTTATTCGAGAATTAATGCTTAACAGTTTCACTGCATTTTTGTCCCCATACAGCAGGACTTCATCAGAGGAGTTGTGTACAAATTTTTTATAAATGCAGATCTCTTTGGTGTCTTTGTGTGTTTTTTGGTTTTGGTTCACTAGCTTTATTGAAGGCACTGTTATCCTCCGTTTTTGCTGTGGAATTTGATAAAGTAACATATTGTGCTATCTGTGGATATAGGGTAAGTAGGTATGTGCTTTTGTTTAATGTGGGATTAATGTAAGGATAAGGCATTGGTGATGTATGCTTAGTGACTGGGTGTGTACTGAAGGCTGTTTGTTATGTACTAGACATTAATTGTAGGTTTTGATTAGCTAATTTAGGTTATAGGGTGGTTGTTGGCTGTGTGAAGTGTTATGACTGGAGGGTGAGAGAGGTTATGTAGGTGTAAATGTAGGAGTAGTGGGGGCGGGTTCAAATTGAGGGCAGGGTAGGGGAGCAGAGGGAGCCTGTAGGGTGAATGGAGTGGGATGAGCTGAGTAAGGTATGTGCAATTAAAAAATAAACTGTCACTTGCTGTGAAGTCACGTCTATAACGTTAGCCCTTCTTTTGTTACTAATGCTTTTTTTTTAAATTAGTGAGACCCCTTTTAGTTTGACCAGTTGGATGTCCTAAGAAATTACCTTGTCTGAGGGCTGTAAGTGAACGAGTCAGCTATTGTTGACTCTAAGAGACAGACTGGAAGGGTAGTGGGGATATATCTCAGACAAGAAAGAACAGATGGCCAAGTGTTTCTTTAGAGACTTTAAGGGCTAGTATTACAGTTTAGAGTGGAGTGTTTTACAGACTTGAAGGTTAGAAACCAGGATGTTTCTGCATGGGGGGGGACTGAAATCCCTGCTGTTGACTCATGCAGTTATGCTCAGTACATTAAGGATTACAAAAAAAAATAATAAAACAACCTACTAATGCCTTTTGTATCATAATTAGACATAAACTTAAGTTCTGTACGATACTTCAGGACAGTTGGGATTCCTGCTGGCTTTAGTTATGTCAGTGGTGTTATTTGCCACAGGATAAGTGCCATGGATGCTATGGGACACAGCTGTCTTGGGGCTGAGAAAAAAAGACAGTAAAAGATGGTAGAGAACAGTGAGCAGTTGTAAAGTTCCACAGCTTTAACACCCCAAAAATTAAAATACAGTTTAGAGAACAGCAGACAATTGTGAAATACCACAACTTTAAAAACCACAAAATAAACAGCTTAGAGTATTAATCACAGTATAGTAGTGCGGATGAGAGGAAGGCATGCCCAAAGGCAGGTAAAGGCTAGGACTGTGGTAGTGATGTTCGGAAATTTGAATGTTGGCAGTATGACTGGTGTAGGGAGAGAGCTAGCTGATATGATGGACAGAGGGAAGGTTGGCATATTGTGTGTGCAAGAGACCAGATGGAAGGGGAGCAAGGCTAGGTGTATCGGAAGTGGGTTCAAATTGTTTTATCATGGTGTGGATGGGAGGAGAAATGGCTTAGGGGTTATCCTGAAGGAACAGCATGCTAAGAGTGTTTTGGAGGTGAAAGGAGTGTCCGATAGAGTGATGTTTATGAAGCTGGAAATTGATGGTGTAATGATGAATGCTGTTAGTGCATATGCTCCACAAGTTGAGTGTGCGATGGATGAGAAAGAAAAATTTTGGAGTGAGTTGGATGAAGTGGTGATGACTGTACCCAAGTGTGAGAGAGTGGTGTTTGGAGCAGAATTCAATGGGCATGTTGGTGAAGGGAACAGAGGGGATGAGGAAGTGATGGGTAGGTATGGTGTTAAGCAAAGGAATGCAGAAGGTCAGATGGGGGTGGATTTTGCGAAAAGGATGGACATGGCTGTAGTGAATATGTATTTTAACAAGAGGGAAGAGCATAGGGTGACATACAAGAGTGGAGGGAGATGCACACAGGTGGATTATATCTTATGTAGAAGGGTCAGTCTGAAGGAGATTGGAGACTGTAAAGTGGTGGCAGGGGAAAGTGTAGTTAGGCAGCATAGGATGGTGGTTTGTAGGATGACACTGGCAATCAAGAAGAGGAGAAGGAGTGTGAGGGCAGCACCAAGGATAAAATGATGGAAATTGAAAAAGGGTAAGTGTGAGGTGGAGTTCAGGGAAGAGTTAAGACAGGCACTGGGTGGCAGTGAAGAGTTATTGAATAACTGGGTAACTACAGCAGAGCTAGTAAGGGAGATGGCTAGAAAGGTGCTTGGTGTGACATCTGGAAAGAAGAAGGAGGACAAGAAGACCTGGTGGTGGAATGAGGAAGTACAGGAGAGTATACAGAGAAAGAGGTTGGCAAAGAAGAAGTGGGATTGTCAGAGAGATGAAGAAAGTAGACAGGAGTGTAAGGAGATGAGGTGCATGGCAAAGGGAGAGGTGACAAAGGCTAAGGATAAGGCATATGAAGAGTTGTATGAAAGGTTGGACACTAAGGAGGGAGAAAAGGACCTGTACCAATTGGCTAGACAGAGGGACCAAGCTAGTAAAGATGTGCAGCAGGTAATGGTGATAAAGGATAATGAGGGAAACATACTCACAAGCGAGGAGTGTGTGTTGAGCAAATGGAAAGAGTATTATGAGCGGCTGATGAATGAAGAGAATGAGAGGGAGAGAAGGTTGGATGATGTGCGGATAGTTGATCATGAAGTGCAGTGGATTAGCAAGGAGGAAGTAAGGATGGCTATGAAGAGAATGAAGAATGGAAAGGCTGTTGGTCCAGATGACATACCTGTGGAAGCATGGAGGTGTTTAGGTGAAATGGCAGTGGAGTTTTTAACTAGATTGTTTAATGAAGTTTTGGAAAATGAAAGGATATCTGAGGAATGGAGATAAATATTTTGGTACTGATTTTTAAGAATAAGGGTGATGTGCAGAGCTGTAGTAACTACAGAGGGATTAAATTGATCAGTCACAGCATGAAGTTATGGGAAAGAGTAGTGGTAGCTAGGTTAAGAAGGGCAGTGATGATTAGTGATCAGCAGTATGGTTTCATGCCAGGAAAGAGCACTACAGATGCGATGTTTGCTCTGAGAGTGTTGATGGAATAGTACAGAGAAGGTCAGAAGGAGTTGCATTGTGTCTTTGTGGACTTAGAGAAAGCATATGATAGGGTGCCTAGAGAGGAGTTGTGGTATTGTATGAAGAAGTCGGGAGTGTCAGAGAAGTATGTAAGAGTGATACAGGATATGTACGTGGGTAGTGTGACAGTGGTGAAGTCTGCGGTGGGAGTGATGGATGCATTTAAGGTGGAGGTGGGATTGCATCAAGGATCAGCTCTGAGCCCTTTCTTATTTGCAATGGTGATGGACAGGTTGACAGATGAGATCAGACAGGAGTCCCCATGGACTATGATATTTGCAGATGACATTGTGATCTGTAGTGAGAGTAGGGAACAGGTGGAGGAGACCCTGGAGAGGTGGAGATATGCTCTAGAGAGAAGAGGAATGAAGGTCAGCAGGACTAAAACAGAATATATGTGTGTGAATGAGAGGGAGGATGCACGGAGTAGAGGTGGTGAAGGTGGATGAGTTTAAATATTTTGGATCAACAGTTCAGAGTAATGGTGAGTGTGGAAGAGAGGTGAAGAAGAGAGTACAGGCAGGATGGAGTGGGTGGAGAAGAGTGTCAGGAGTGATTTGTGATAGACGAGTACCAGTAAGAGTGAAAGGGAAGGTCTACAAGAGGGTAGTGAGACCAGCTATGTTATATGGGTTGGAGACAGTGGCATTGACAAAAAGGCAGGAGTCAGAGCTTGATGTGGCAGAGTTAAAAATGCTACGATTTGCACTGGGTGTGACGAGGGTGGACAGGATTAGGAATAAGTATATTAGAGGGTCATCCCAGGTTGGAAGGTTTGGAGACAAAGCTAGAGAGGCAAGATTACGTTGGTTTGGACATGTGCTGAGGAGGGATGCAGACTATAATGGGGAAAAGATGCTAAGGATGAAGCTGCCAGCTAACAGGAAAAGAGGAAGGTCCAAGATAATGTTTATGGATGTGGTGAGAGAGGACATGCAGGTGGTTGGTGTGACAGAGCAAGATGCAGAGGACAGGAAGAAATGGAAACAGATGATCCACTGTGGCGACCCCTAACGGGAGCAGCCGAAAGAAGAAGAAGATAGTAGTGCGGATGTAAGTAAATGGTCTAATTATAGCAATAATTAGATTTTTGTTCTATGGCAAATACTGTACTCCTATATCACTGTACAGACTAGCTGCATATTCCTCAACAGGTAAACCATATTCTGGACGAACTAATAATGTTTAGCACTGTAATAAATAGTCTCTGGTTCCAGCCATAAGTTTAAGTATGCATCAAAGGCAGTCATGTAGTCATGAAAAGATAGCTTTTTACATCCAAGTAAAACAAATAGATAATTTTGCAATGGAAATGATTAGCCTCTAGCATTGGCCACAGGTTTAAAGTTGAATCAAACACAGGTACTTAAACACGTAGACAAAAATAGCCTCTGGTACTATGTTTGCTCTAAACTGGTTGAAATAACAATGTATCAAGAGCCTCTGGAACCAGCCAAATATTTAAAGTGGTAACAGACACAGTCACTTAAACATGTAGTAAGAATAACTTCTGATACAAGCTATGGGTTTAGGACAACTTACAGAAATGCAGTCACTAAGCCAGAGAAAGCAACAGGTAATGGTTATACTGCACAGTTCATAAAAATAATGCACAATCAATTGTATAACATGTGCTTACAGATAAACTTGCTGTGAGACCAGCAGAGGAGGATTCCTAGTTTAAAAATGGCACCCGTTGTTTCTTGGACTGAAATAAGCAAACACTAGACATGGGACTAGAATACTACTTGTGTTTTACACATCTTCAAATATCTTTGTAGGCTTCTCCTTTTACAGTTATTGTTAAGACCATTTACATTAATAGAAATACAATTTGCAGTTGAATTGATTTCTCTTTTGTTTTTATCCATATTCATATGTTTGTGAAGACATATATAGTTGCGTAAATGAAGAGAATTACTTATTTTTAGTTCTTGTAACAATGTTGATACAGTTCATAGACACCCAATAAAACAACATTAAAAATACATAACCCCAGATTTACTAATCTCCCTTGCAGGACTAATCTAGTCCTGCATGGAAGCGGCAGTTTAAGAGGAGGACGGCAGCACGCCATGTATATTAATGAAGTACGCTGCCTGAGCTCCAAATCCTACACAGAGCGTGGACAAGTCCAGGGGGCTTGTCTGAGAGCAGAGCCCTCAGAATGAACATGCCCCTGCAAAGTAGAACAGCAGAAACTGTAAATAAATGAGCGAGACCGTTCATAGGTGTTCGCATATCCACACCAACAGTCCCCCATGTGTACAACAGCAACAGGACATAAAAATAAAAAGAGGACACCTCTTTATTTTTTTTTAAAACCCCGAGTACAGCTCACTGTAGGTGCGTGGGCGTGCCCATTGCTTAACTATGGTTAATGCAGCTGAAAAGGCTGAAGAGGATAACAAGGAATATATATTTTTGTGGAGTGGTCCCACTCCACAAAGGCGGCGCCTCTACGGACCCTGGTAATTACCGCCCCATAAGCTTAACAAGTCTAGTCTGCAAAGCTATGGAGAGGATCATAATGGAGCTCATAAACAAAGATATAGGGGACTTGCAGACATTGGACCCGACCCAGTTTGGCTTTGTCAAGGGAAGATCATGCCTTTTGAACTTGGTCGACTTCTTCGAAACAGTCACCAAGGCCATTGATGAGGGAAAGGCAGTCCATACAGCCTACCTTGACCTTGCAAAGGCTTTCGACACAATACCCCACTCGGGTATTGTAGAAAAACTTACCAGCTTAAATGTAAACCCATATGTCACAAGATGGGTTGCAAACTGGCTTAAGGACAGAACCCACAGGGTTAGAGTTGCTGGCGCTGTGTCAGACTCCAAGCCGGTCACAAGTGGTGTCCCACAGGGCTCGGTCCTTGGCCCCCTATTGTTTGGCATCTACTTCTCAGAAGTACAGGCCAACATGAGAGGACTTTGGCTGACAAAGTTTGCAGACGACTGCAAACTGGGCCATAGTGGAAAGATGCATCGGACACGGATATCCTTCAGAAGGGACTCACGGAAACAGATAGCTGGTGCCAGAGCCATGGCCTGAAGTTAAACGCCAAAAAATGTATAGTCATACCCTTCGGGAAAAACAAGGTAACCCCAAGCTACCATATAGGTGGCAATCCACTAAGCACAGAAGAGGTTATCAGGGACCTGGGGACCCAGGTTGACAGTGGCCTTTCTTTTGACACTCACGTTGCTAAAGTGGTTAGAAAGACCTTCTACATTGCCCACCTGATCATGAAGGGATTCACATCCAGATCTAGTGAGGTCATTGTTCCCCTGTACTCTTCACTTATCAGACCAATGATCGAGTACAATGCCCCATTCGGGATGTATCTCACCCGACATCTGCAGCAATTGGAGAGACCCCAAAAGTTCCTCACCAAAAGGATAAAGGGACTCCAAAATCTGTCATATGCTGCCAGATTGAAGAAACTCCAGCTCTATTCAGTCGCATACCGTCTGCTCAGAGGTGACATGTGCCTGACATACAAGGCCATGTCCAACCCGAATTAATGGACATGCTCCACCTCAAAAATCCAAATCCACCAAAACCACTAGAGCAAGCGACTTAAACCTTAGCACGGATATAAATAGGGCGTGCTGGGGGGGTAGATTTATCACTCAGAGACTCCCTATGCTGTGGAATAAAATCCCGGTCCATGTGAGGCAGAGCACCTCGCTGACTCTGTTCAAGAGAAATCTAGACCTGTGGATGGGAGATCGTAGGTTTACCCCGGGAATCATCTCTGTGTCACTGCTGGACAGAGGCACAACAAACTAATGGGCACAGTATTTTTTCATATAAGGGGTGGCGTAAGCCACAAAAATTTGGGCTAGGCTTATAAATGCCTTAGGGCAGATAGCCTAGTATAAACCTATGAACCTATGAACCTATATGCAAATAAAGCAGCACAGCAATAGTGTAGTGGTTAGAGAATCCGCCAAATGAACAGGCATTCCCAGTTTGTGTCCCACTGCAGCACATATCATTTTCCATGTGAAATCTGTATATGAACATATTTTTACATCTTATTGCTGTATAACCTACATAATAACATTTAAATGTGAACTGGAGTACTGTATTAAATGCATATGTGAATTGTCAGTATCATAATGAATAAGGCACTAGTAAGCAGGTTTAAGCACAGACAAGCAGTAGTAAGCATATATAAGCACTATTAGCATGTTTAAGTGCGTTTGCGTGGGGGTAAACATTGCCTACACAGATTAAGCAAAGTAGAAGCTAACTGAGTGTAAGAAACTGTAACAGGAGGTTAGCAGTGCTTACCATCATGCAAACCTGCGCAAACCTGCTTACAATTGCTTCAAAGTGCCTTAATCACTCTGTACCCAACGGCCCATGTTCTGCCCAGCAATAAAATAAACTACCTCTGCAAGGCTCAAACTCAGGACCCTGTACATTATAGTCACAGTATTAAACCACTAAGCCATCATAGTAATAGACATGAATGAGGTATCAGCAAACTAATCCTCACCACAGGAAAATCAAACCAAACATGTGAACTGAATCTGTGTACAGTGTGAAGAGGTATAACCTGCTACATAACATAAATATGTGAACTGGAATACTGCAGTAAGCATAGATGTGAGGTGTTATTGTAATAAAGTGTAGAAGTAGTAGAAGTGCAGAATCATGAATAACAGATACATATAGAACCTGTAATGAATAATAAATCACTGCCAAAAGGCAATTATAGTGTTAATTAACTAGTAAGCAATGCTAACCACAGCACATCTCAACTTAGTAAAAGTAACAATGTGTAGGGGAGCCAATCCAATCTGCCTAGCAGTATACCCTTTTAAGCACTGCCAACCTTAGGTAAGTAGGTGTGCCCATAGCTTAGCCTTTTCAAATCTGGCCAATCATGGAAAAATGCGGGTAATTGGCCGTATTTAAACCACACAGGCAGGAATACATGCCATAACTGGTTGTAGCTTCCTACTGCCGGCAGAATGGCTGGTGTGGGTGAAGGCATTCGTTTTAGACCACAGCGCTGGGGCATCCAGGAGTCAAAAATCATGGTATGGCTCCTGGTAAAACATCATGAGGAGAGACTACTGCAGGGCCAGTACCAGGTCTCGCAGTATACAACTGAGGCCTGGGACAGTCTTGCCCGTGACCTCACCAGTGCCACAGGTATCCCCCGGACTGGTGAGCAGGTCAGGCACCACCATGTTGACCTGAAGCAGCGGACAGGGGATGTACAGTGGATCCAGGAGTCTCAGCAGATGGCTAATGCCCCAGTACTGAGTAAGTACTCATTCTACTAAGTAGTTGAGAATTGCCTAGCTTGTGTATACTATGGGTATGTATGGCTAAATATCACTGTATTTCTCCAACAACTGCAGATGAGCGGGCTGCAAACCAGCAAGCCCATGATGCTAAGTTGCAAAGGCTGTGTCTCGAGGCAGGTTAGTAATTAGTCTGCATGTACTGTCATAACAAATAAATATAAGAGCCTTAGAAAGTGTTGTACCAGTAGAAATAAATGTGTAATAGTCTGTGAATAAAGGTATAACCCCTGGAGTGCTTCTGTTTACTCTTCTCATATGTTGGCAAACTGTTACATACTATAACTAGTAGTGTTGTATTTTAAGCAGTGTCACCCACACTGTGGTATGCAGATAAAATGTGTATGAAGTCCTGCATAACACTGTTGGAAGTGCCAAGAAGTCAGTCATATTGTACAAGTAAGGGAGACTTAGGTAGAAAACAGTAGAAAGCTTTACATCAATACCCTGATAGCACAGTTTACTGTGATGTTAGCTATAATTTTTGTCACACACAGCAGGGGTTTGCATCCTGGGAGTGCTACTAAGTTGTATGCATAATCATACCCCACAACTGTACAGATTTTGTTACAATGTTCAAATAGAAAGCTGTATGCATAATTACACCCAACTGTACAGAATTTACTAGAATGTTCAAATTGAAAGTTGTATGCATATTCATAACCCACAACTGTTCCAGTCTGTCCAGCATGTCCAGATAAATGGCCCATATCATCAGCCTGGTACCCCGTCCCCCTGACAAATCAGTGTGATGATCCAAGAAATGTAGGCAGCCGTTAATGACATATAACTGATAGTCAAACGTGTACATAGTCATAGAATGTATATGAAAACAAACCTGCCATTCTAGCACTTCACCCAAAGTGTATGACAGCAATTCTCAACATATGTTGCATTAACACCTGCATCTTGTCACGCCTGTATGTAAGACACAGGTCAGGTATATAATAATCTATAAACATACCAGTGTACAATATAAGGCCATTGGGTGGTGTAATAATACATGTAAGGGAAAGATCACTGCAGTGACTAAGAATGTTATGAAAATTACAAGGATATATTAGTTGTTAACTGAAGTCTCTCTCTCACCCCTACCATATGTACAAAATAACCCAATGACACTCCTCAAGTGGTATGTGTACACTCCAAAATTTTGTTGGGACATATGTCCTAATGGTTAATAAATATTCACATTTGTTTATATGCATGTGCAATGTTAAAATACACCCATATTGGTGGCCTGTTGCCATCAATGAAACCTGCATGCTCTTGTAATGGCCACTGTTGTTCCATATATGCACCTGTTCTGCTTGCTCTGCAACTGTGTTAATTCTGGTGTATTGGGTTAATGGGAATACCTATGCATGCTGTTATAACTAATCCTGAATGCTGTTGACTGTTACTAACCCATATCTGTCATAAAGCTGCAACAACATAGCTCGTATGGGAAGGCCGGTCCCAGCGGACCCAGCTGTCCCACCTCAGTTGGCCATGGCACCGGGCACCAGCACATCTGGGGCCCAGCCTGGGACCTCCTCCTCCATGGGCCCTGCGCCACCTTTGGGTGGAACCGCTGAGGGGATGGGGTTTGACTCCCCTCGGAGTGGGAGCGGAGGGGAACCTGCCACCCGTCAACAGGTCCTGGCTGTGGTGCATAGGGAGCTTGATCTGGAGTATCGAGACTGGCTACGTCAGCTTGAGGGCCGAGTGGCACAATTAGAGGGTGAGCCTGCCCCTCCTACAAAGCCCCCAGCACAGCCACCTTTGGGGATGTGAAGGTGCAGTGGAGACTGCCCATGGGTGGGGACCTCAGTGCCACTGTTTCCAGTTGGGGGCTTATGGGTTTGCAACTTCCAAACACCCCTCCCTGTCCAAGGTGTTTACCCCCCATGTGTCATATACCAGCACTGTATGTGTCTTGTTTGTCTTGTCTGTTAACCTACCCAACCTACCTCCACAAATGTACCTACTACCCCTCCCCAACATCCCTCTCTCACCTGAAAAAAAAAGGGCAATCTGTTCCCACAAAAAAATCTCGCCCCATACATAGCTGCCCATTTTGCACATGTGTCCACTGGACACATGTAATCTGATCTAATTGGCATCACAATGAATATATGTTGTCCTCAGCTGTCTCCCAGGGGTTTGAGGGTCCAAATGTACCTGCAAATTTAGTGTATATGCACAACTGTTGCTGTAGAAGAAATGGGCAGCTATGGACCTTACCTATACCCTTCCTGCCCATGCCTAACTATTTTCCCTACCGTCTTTCCCTCTTTGTGCCTCTTTTATCACCACTTTCCTATCAACCCCTTTTTCTTTTCTTTTAAAGAAATTAGCACGAGGGTAAGCAGGAGTAAGCACTTTTAAGCAGCAGTAAGCAGGATTAAGCATGTTTGCGCGGGTGTAAGCAATGTCTACACAGGTTAAGCAATTCAGGTGCTAACTGAGTATAAGAAACAGTAACTGTAACTTAGCAGTGCTTACCATCACGCAAACCCACTTACAACTACTCAGAAGTGCCTTAGTCACACTGTATCCAATGGCCCTTGTTCTGCCTAGCAACAAAATAAACAGCCTCTATTAGGATCAAACCCAGAACCCTGCACACCATAGCCAAAGTGATTTACCACTAAGCCATTTCAGTTATACATATCCTTGATGTATTCACAAACATATCATCCAGCCCAGTCATTCAACAGTACAGAGAATGTATTCCAACATGTATATGTATGTGTGTGAGTAAATATATTAATGTCTAAACAGGTACAACATATATATATATGTATGTATATATATATATATATATATATATATATATATATATATATATATATAAAAGAACATATAAACATGCAAATGCCTACATCTATAGATATATATGTCCACATCTATAATATATACGGCAGGTTATATATATATGTCAGCAGATATATATATATATATATATATATATATATATATATATATAGGTATATACGGACATACATCTGTAGATAACAATGGGGAAATAACAAAAACATATATGTCCTCATGCAACGTTAATGGGGTTGAGAGGCTCCACACAATATATGTCTGGTACGAATAGGTATACTCCCCCAGCCAAGCACGACCCCCTTGTAATACAGTACCAAGTGTTGCAGATTCCATAACCAGGACCAGACACGACATGGCCATCCCTAGGATACATATACACAGACAAATATATGCAGATGCAGGTATATGTGTATATATATATATATATATATATATATATATATATATATATATTTTTAATTTTATTTATTTATTTTACATTTGTTAACCGGGCTAGTCTAACTGGATATATTTCCATTTTCAGTAGAGGCCCGGGGAGAAAAGCTCCGGCAATTATAGAATTACAACATTAAAAATTAAAAATTAAAATTTAAAGAATTAAAAGTGGAAATTAACAGAAAAGATTTTAATAAAAATACAACAAGGGCTTGTGCTTAGAGATAGAAAGTATGCTGTACAACCAGTATTAATAAGATAGAGAAAGAAGTTAGTTAATTAAGTGTAATTAATCTACTAGAGAGAGTTTGTTGGCATATAAATTTGGGAGTATCAGTTAGTCTATCTTACAAGGAATTAGTATGTAACAAATGCATTAGGAGTGTTAGTAATTTAAGCGAGAATAGTAGGAATTCGAAATTTAGGGAGCTATACTTAGTAAAGGGAAATGGTTAGTCAGGCTTGCTACAGGGGCATAACCAGTGTGTTTGGAGGTGTTTTTTGAGGTTATGTTTAAAGAGAGGCAAGGAAGAAAGTAATGTTAGTTCATTGGGCAGTAGGTTCCAGTGTTTTCCCACTGTGTTACAAAAAAGAGAGTCTCCAGCCAGGTTATTAGACTTGCCTATGCAAGCAAGCAAGCAGTTTCTTAGAGGAGCGCAGGGAATTCAGATTTTTGTAAGGCTGGATGAGACTGGAAAGAATAGGAGTGCTGTTGGGTTGGTAGAAAATCTTGTGGGCAATGGTGAGTTGGGGTAGTATCAGTTGGTTTTGAAGTTCAAGCCAGCCTAGTTATATGGCCTATACTCCCTAGGGATTGTGTACAGAGTGTAGATAGAGGCTGCACATACACACGCACAGATATGTACAGTAAGATACATATGTAGTATGTGCACACAATATGGAGCAGCCAGTATTCCTACAGTCACCACCTTACCAACTGGAGACTGTATGAGCCACCCATACGAATGACATTCATAGCCTGCAACATATACCCACAGAGATATCAGTGGGTATAACACCACACACAGGTGTGCATAAATTAATGTGAAAGCTTTATTTGTGTACTATGACAGTTGTATATGCCATGTCATATAGCTGTTTAGACACTGACATCCATATGCAACTGTGAAACAGTTATACTAAGACAGTAGTCTGGAAAGGTTGACATATGTTGCTGTCCAGGCCAAGGCCTTCAAGTAGTACAATAGTAAAGACAGACTGGGCCACAGCATACCAGACAATCAACAGTGTGTAATGCAGATGTATAGGTCAGCAGCCTCTATCTACACTCTGTACACAATCCCTAGGGGGTACAGACCCCAGTTGACACAATGGGATGTATCTCTTACATAACAATGCATACCTGACACCATCACAATCACACTGACAAACAGAACATTCCATATGGCAAGAGGCAGTAGGCCTGCATTTACCCAAGGTGGATTGTATGGTAATGTACATCCAGATACCTTAAGGCAGCTTACCCCAGATACCCACACATGTTGCAACAGCCTAGGTTAGTCATGGTGCACCCCCCTATACTCACTAATACTGGGCCATATACCACTGTTACATACACTGGCCTATGGAGTGCATTAGGGCACACATGCCTGCAACCCCCCAGTATGTGTGGGGGACACAACAGCAGTGGAGTGATGGCAGGAATGACAGCATGACATACACACAGCCCACTACATAACAACCCCTGGCAGCATGTCATATGTGCAAAGCCTGGTATGTAGGTGGAGGACAGAGGCTAGAACACAGGCACATATGTGTAAAACTTGTTGTCATACAGTAAGCAAGATATGTGTATATATCTATATAGATATATATATAATTATATATACATATATGTTCACCATATGCCCTGCACATAGAGTGGAGCCCTACCTCATCCCCAACAGTCCCAACCTCTCAGTGCAAGGGGATGTCACTTATGTAGTGCATGTATATTTGTAGACTATTGCTACTGTAATAGGGATTGTCTTCACAGAAATGGTGTGTGTGGGAGGCCACATCTCTTGTTAATATGTGCACCATTGGCTACTTACTGACATCCTAAGGTCATCATAGTACAGTACCACTGCTAGCACAGTAATGCCCCTGTGGACTATAGCTGCGATATGGCCAATATATTTGGACAGTCTAACACACTCTGGTCAGTCCAGGGGTATAGACAGAACCCCTTCATGCAAGACATGTGGACCAGGCCTGTCAATGTGGATGTTAATAGCCATGTTGATGGGTATAACACGTACATACTGGTATACATTTGCCCCCGTAGGTTATGCATTCATACACCCCTGTCTGTCCTGACACATAATAACCGCTGGTACAGAGGTGCCATGGCCACATACTATCCACTAGTTAGTGACATACATCTGAACAGCATCCCACTGCTTTGTCTGACATACATGACTGTTATGGTGGCCCAGCAGCAGTACATCTGGCAAGTATCTGAACATGACATCTCACTGGATAAGTACAGTATGCTGCTAGGCATGTAACAAAGCACAGTGCAGGCTACAGGCAGACTGACTCAACACTGGGCTACATCTCCTATGTGGGAATACACATGTACCTGCATAGATAGCAGGCTCTACAGGCATGTCACATCACAGAGTAACAGACACCTGTGTGAAAGTGCATAACCACAACCAATGTGAACACAGCCACAGCCACGTATGGTAAGCTAGCATACTATTACAGTATATGGACTATCTGATGTACACCATCCTCATATGTGCCACTCACACAGCAGCCCTACATATACTGGGCCGCTACACAGTGTGGTCCGATGGCTGTCTGTGGTTTGGGACATGTGTGTGTTTGCCCCTACAAACATGTAAGCTGATAGGGTGACATACAGTGGAGCAGCATGTAACATCAGATAGAACAGGACCAAGAACAATTACATCTACCACAGTCTCTTCACAGACCAAGGTACATATGCACTATACACACACTGTCAGCAATTACCAGACTTACACATACCTCAAGTACTGTACACACAACCACAGAATGCCCAGGCTATGTCCCCAAATATAACCCTTACTATACATAACATGTGTAGCAGTCTGATATCTCACTGACTTGTTGTCATCTGTCAATGAATATGGTGTACAGAACATATGCACCCCCCTACTGCATGACATATGTACAAAGGTTGACAGAGTTGTGGCTGGAGGCACAAACACAGGGCCACTAATGACATGTTGCTCTGATAACCTCATACATTTCCTGATGTAACAGGGTTTGAAGCAGCATATGTCCTATGAGGGATATGAAGTCAGTAACTCTCCCTGCTGTCACCATCTACTGACTGCAATCCTCACACTACCTTCTCCAGTTGAGAGATAGGTGCTCTGTGGGTAACACAAGGAACGCAAGGCACCACACACTACCCAGTCTGCAGATGACCCTACAGATGGGGATTCCTCATAAACATAGTACTGACATAACAAGCAATAAAACATGTAGGACAGCCATATTCACGCATACCCTGTTAAACCAATATTACCCCAACTGCAGTATAGCAGCACTTACAGTCTGTAGTCAAGACAAGCACATCCCCCTCGTGTGTGTTGTCCTGTTTCCACAGTGTATGTTGTCAGAGTCCCCAATCCATCTGTGATGTTGTTTGCCAAACAACAGATCTAGTTCCTGCTCACAGTGAATGAAAAGGCCCAACATCAACATGATGTTCCTAGATATTGGAGTGTGTTTCCATGCAATTGGCTATGGGAATGTTACTACAGTTATTCCACATTCAATCAGCTAGAGGAGGGCTGTAATCAATGCAGAGGCCATCAGCTGATCATGTTCCAGGCAGAATACACACAATCCACAGCTAGGAATACAGCATCCATGGGACCAGATGACATCCTGGGCTGTGTACTACATGAACTACAAAATGAAATGGCAACTCACCTAACTGTCATGTGTAATCATAGCCTCGCATCAGGCCTGGTGCCCACTGAGTGGCGCACAGCTGCAGTTATCCCACTCCACAAGGGGGGATCCACCTTGGATCCCTGGAACTACCATCACATCAGTCTGACGTGATTGATCTGCATGGCCATGGAATGCATTATCAGGGAAGTTTTGAATGCAGACATTGGCAACCCTCAAACACTGAACCCCACACAGATTGGGCTCATGGAGGGCCAGTCTTGTCTCCTGAAACTCACTGACTGCTTTGTCTCAGTCTGCATAGCTGTTGAAGAGGGTAAGGCAGTCCACAAAGCCTATGTGGACCTCACCAAGGCCTTCAACACCATCCCCCAGTCTGGAAACATAGATTAACATACTAATCCAGCTATACATCCCTATGCCACTCAATGGTTTGCCACATGGCTTACTGACAGAACCCGAACTAGAACCCAAACTGTAGGTGCAACTGACTCCAAATCGATCCCCAGACAAGTGAAAAATGGAGTACCTCAGGGTTCAGTCCTGGGACCACTGTTGTTTGGCATCTACATCTCTGAAGTACAGGCCAACAGTACAGGACTCTGGCTAACAAAGGTAACAGATGACTGCAAAATGGGAGTCATTATGAGCCTGACTGTACTGCATGATATGTTACTGATACCAGCCTGACATCATACAGGTGGGATGGAGTACTGTTAACATCTTGTGCCCTTGTCATGTAAGGTCCTGGTTATGGGATCTGCAACAGCTGGTAGTGTATTGCAGGGCAGACATGTTTGGCTGTGGGGGATGATACCTAATTATGCATGACATATGTTGTTTGTGCCTGTCAACCCCATTGATGGTGCATGTGGACATATATGTTTCTGCTATGTTCCCACTTTATCTACAGATGTATGTCCGTATATATATATATAAATGTAAATATCTGCTTACATATGTGTGTGTGTGTGTGTGTGTGTGTGTGTGTGTGTGTATATATATATATATATATATATATATATATATATATATACATATATTAATATGTTGTATCTGATTAGACATTAATATATTTTCACACACACATACACCTACATGTTGGAATACATTCTCTGTACTGTTGAATGACTGGGCTGGATGATATGTTTGTGAATACATCAGGGTTATGTATATCTGAGATGGCTTAGAGGTAAATCACTTTGGCTATGGTGTGCATGGTCCTGGGTTTGAACCTAGCAGAGGTTGTTTATTTTGTTGCTAGGCAGAACAAGGGTTGATGGATACAGAGTGATTAAGGCACTTTAAAGCAGTTGCAAGCGGGTTTGCATGGAGGTAAGCACTGCTAAAGTCTGATTACAGTTTCTTAGACTCAGCTTCTGAATTGCTTAACCTGTGTAGGCATTGCTTAGCTCTGCGCAAACCTGCTTACAACTGCTTTAAAGTACTTTAATCACTGTGTATCCAATGGGCAGGGTTCTGCCCAGCAACAAAATAAACAGCTCTTGCAAGTCTCAAATCAAGGACCCTGCACACCACAGACAAAGTGATTTACCACTAAGCGGTGACAGATACAAAGAGATTTGATGTTTTCAGAAACATATCATCCAGTCCAGTCATGCAATAGTACAGAGAATGTATACCAACATCTAGATGTATGTGTGTGTAAATATATTAAAATCTAAACAGATACAACTTATGTAGATATGTATATATATATATATATATATATATATATATATATATATATATATATATATAAATTTCTAAAACTATATACATATATATCAATATATATGCACATATATACATGCATATGCCTAAATCGACACATATGTGTGTCTACACCTATACGTCTACATATACACAGCATGTTACATATGTGTACACAGATATATATCTATGTAGGTATATACAAACATAGTTTATATATATATATATATATATATATATATATATATATATATGTTAGCAGATATATATCTATATATATATATATATATATATATATATATATATATAGGTATATATGGTCATACATCTGTAGATAACAATGGCAGATTAACAAATACACATATGTCCACATGCACCATTAATGGGGTTGAGAGGCCCCACACACTATACATCTTTACGAATAGGCATCCCCCCTACAGCCAAACATGTGCGCCCTGCAATACACTACCAACTACAGTCTGCCTCCCATAGGACATGTAATATGTGGAATCCATCAACATCCCCAGGATCCAGATACACAAACACAGATATGCAGATATATATATATATATATATATATATATATATATATATATATATATACATGTGACTACACATACACATGCAGCTATATGTACAGTAAGATACATATGTATTAGGTGCACACAATATGGAACAGCCACTATGCCTACAGTTAACACCTGAACAACTGGACACTGTATGGGCCACCAATACAAATGTCAATCATTGCCTGCAACATATACCCATAGAAAGATCATAGGAAAGACACCACGCACAGGTCTGCAGAAATGGAAATCCTTTAATTGTGTACTATACCAGTTCTATATGCCATGTCATATAGCTGTTCAGATACTGACAACCATATAAACAGAGTACTGCAATTGTGAAATAGTTACACTAATAGAGTAGTCTGGAAAGGTTCACAACTGTTGCTGTCCAGGCCAAGCCCTTCAAATTGTACAATAGTGAAGATAGACTGGGCCACAGGATACCAAACAATCAACAGTATGTACTGCAGGTGTGTAGTTCAGCAGCCTCTATCTGCACTCTGTACAAACTCAGTAGGAGGCAAAGACGTTTTGTGATCAAATGGGTTGTAACTGGTACATAAAGCATAACTTACACCATCACAAGCACACCGACAAACAGATTAGTCTGTATGGCAGGAGGCAGTAGGCTTGCAGTACCCCAATTCATGTAAGTAATGTCAATATAGGTGAGGTATACAGTATTGTACATCCAGATACCTTGTGGCAGCTCACCCCTGATACCCCCACATTTTGTAACAGCCTAGGTCATTTATGGTGCTCCCCACCTACACTCAATCATACAGGCTCATATACCACTGTTACATACACTGGCCTCTGGAGTGCATAAGGGCACACATGCATTGTGTAGGTGATGCCCACATATATATGGCCCCAGCCCCACTGCATGTGTGGGGGATACAACAGCAGTGGACTAATGTCAGCAATGGCAGTGTGATATACTCACAGCCCACTACAGAACAACCCCCAACAGCATGCCATATGTGCAAAGCTTGGTATGTAGATGGGGGACAGAGGTAGGAACACAGGCACATATGCTGAACACTGTTGCCATACACTAAGCAAGGTGCTGGTGTTACAGGATAGTCTGCAACATACCCTTAGTCAGGGAATTGAGGTTAGACACAGAAATGGATGTAGCCATGTACTGATAGCACGTAACACACAGTGCCAGTGTAATATCTGACACAGGACCTGTGTGGTGGACGGACAACACATGATAGGCATACCTCTGTCCAGCAAGAGGATAGGCCCACAGTAGTGAGCTATGCAGACAGACTGCATTCCAAGGTACACTAGTATGTACACACACACACCCTGTAACCCCAGTACTATGCAAAGCATAACACAACTCTACTCACAGTCGGTCTGTCTGTAGTTCCTGATCCTCCTACAAATATTTGGCCAATCTGAGTGTGTAGGCCCTCCTGTAAGAGGTATTGCTACCTGCTGTCTGTAACACTGATGCCCCACACACAGGAAGGATGTCCATCACACAGGAAATGTAAAGGGACCACACCCACATGCTGTAGGGATTTATAGTGGGTGGTTGCCATGACAGTGGTAATTGGAAGTAGTACACATGTGCAATTATATATACATATATGGCTATCTGGATAAGTATATGTACATATATTTCCACCATATGTCCTGGACTTGGAGTGTAGCCCTACCCCAGCCCCTATAGTCCCAAAGTCATAGTGCAAGGGGATGTCAGGTATGTATAGCAGCTATATTACTAGATTATTGCTACTGTCATTGGGATTGCCTTCACAGACATGGTGTGGGTGGAAGGTGACATCTGCTTATAACATGTGTGCCACTGGCTACTGACAGACATCCTAAGGAAATCATTGTAAAGTGCCGCCGCTAGCATGTAATGCCCCTGTGGAGTACAGCAGAGATATTGGCCAATATTTGTAGAACTTAGGACACACCCTGAACAGTCCAGAGGTTTACACATAATCCCTTAGTGCACAAAATGTGTACTAGGCCTGACAATATGGATGTAGACAGCCATGTAGATGAGTATAACACATAATGACTGGTATACATATGCCACCATAGGTTTTGGATTCACACACTCTTGTCTGGCCTGACACATAATGACTGCTGGTACAGGGGTGCCATGGATACATGCTACCCACTAGATATTGACATACATCTGTACAGCATCCCACTGCTCTGTCTAACATACATGACTTTTAAGGGAGGCCCGGCAGCGGTACATCTGGCAAGTATCTGCACATTACATCTCACTGGTAAGTACACTAAGCTGCTAGGCATGTAACAATGCACAGTTCAGGCTACAGGCAGACTGGCTCAACACTGGCCTACATCTCATATGGGGGAATGCACATGTACCTGCATATATAGCAGGCTCAACAGCCATGTCACAGCAGAGGGTAAGATACACCTGTGTGAAAGTGCATAACCACAACCATTGTGAACACAGCCACATATGGTAAGCTAGCATAATATTACAGTATATGGACAATCTGTTCTACACCATCCTCATATGTGCCACTCACATAATGACCCTACATATACTGGGTTGCTACACAGTTTGGTCTGATGGCTGACTGTGGTATGGGACATGTGTGTGTATGGCCCTACAAACATGTAAGGCATAACAGTGCTATATAGTGGGGCAGCATGTAAGATCAGATAGAAGGGGAGCTAGAACAATGACATCTACCACAGTCTGTACACAGGCTAAAGTACATATTAACAATACACACATTGCCAACATTCACTATCACTACACAGACCTCAGTACTGTACAAACATCCACAGAATGTCCAGGTTATGTCATGAGCTATAAACCCTACTGTACATGACGTGTAGCAATCTGATATATCACTGGCTTGTTATCAGATATGATGACACTATTTATGGTGTGCAGCACATATGCACCACTTCATGCATGACATATTAACAAAGGTTGACAGAGGTGTGGCTGACAGCACATACACAGGGCCAGTATAGACATGTTGCTGTGATAACCTCATAAATTTATCATTGTAATGGGGTTTTTTGCAACATATGTCCTATGAGGGATATGAAGTCAGTAACTGTCACAGCCTTCACCATCTACAGACTGCAATCCTCACACTACCTTCTGCATTCAACAGATGGGTGCACCGTGGCTAACTCATGAAACCAAAGGCTCAACACTGCCCAGTCTGCAGATGACATTGCAGATGGGGATTCCTCATATACATGGAACTGACATGGCAGGTATTGCAGCATGTACAACAGGCATATCCAGACAAACACTGTTAAACCAACATTACTCCAAATGCAGTATAGCGGAACTTACAGTCTGTAGTCAGGTCAGGCACATCCCCCTCCTGTTTGTTGGCCTCTTTCCACAGTGTATGTTGTTAGAGGTAAATCCCCAATCCATCTGAGATGCTGTTTGCCAAACAACAGATCTAGTTCCTGCTCACAGTGACTGAAAAGGGCCAACACCACCATAATGTTCCTAGGTATTGGAGTGTGTTTCCATGCAATTGGCTATGGGAATGTTACCACAGCTGTTCCACATGCAATCAGCTAGGGGAGGGCTGCAATTCGTGCAGAGGCCATTAGCTGATCATGACCATCACTTACAATACACATGCTGCTGCCTAAGTAAGGCAGGTATGGGTCTGCACATCCACCAGAGAGGGAATGGGGGAGGCAGACAGAGGCAAATACATGTCAGGGAGGGGTTGGGGTGGGAGAGTCAAACTGAAGCATGTCTGTGTCACACACCTACCAGCACAGGGTATCAACCCCCCCGAGGACTATATCATGCTATCACAGTTTGATGCAGTTATTGGATGCGCCACATGGGTTGCCTGCTGTGGAGCACTCAGAACATATATGTGATGGTGAGTGACATCTGCAACAGGGATACGGTAGATATATGGTTGGTGACATACACATGCCTGTCTGCATGAACAGGTGCCAGCGTCAATACAGGTACACTCACACAGGGATGCACACACATTGACACACTTGGCAGGGCCAGGAGTGCAACCCATCACTAGTGGGATTGTCACAACACATCACTGTGCAGGTATCACATGCACCGTACAGGTCATACAGAGGTCATATGGGCACAGAGTATGTGGAGGTGTCAGACATCAGACAGCATGCTTCAGTATGCCCTGGTGGGTTGTAGTGAGTGTGGATGTGGACATAGGCACCATACGGCACACACACGAACACACAGGGTGCCAGTTCTGACATGCATGGGTGCATGTCTGCACAGGTGTGTGGTGGTCAACTGTGCCAGCAGGCTGTACAGGGGTAGGCGATGGGTATACCTTGGCATCAGGCCATATGACAATGGTCTGCATTGTGGCTCAGGCCTGTATTGTCTGCATTTGCCCACACAGGAGGGTATTGCATCCCCCATCCAGTCACCAGGGTGACTATTGTGTGTGGCCAATGCTGTGCATCACTTGCCATGTATGTGTTCCTTAGTCCATGACATGGATGGTGTCT
Source organism: Protopterus annectens (assembly GCF_019279795.1). Classification (NCBI taxonomy): domain Eukaryota; kingdom Metazoa; phylum Chordata; order Ceratodontiformes; family Protopteridae; genus Protopterus; species Protopterus annectens. The sequence continues at coordinate 1,838,426,384 of NC_056737.1, read as the reverse complement.
GGGATGTGCATACCTTCCACATGCATGTACAGTGACATGTGGAACTGTACCTGGGGTGTCTGGCCCATGTTGTGAACACAGATTATCATCAGATGTGCCAGTCTTGGCCACCTGTGGCAGGAACTGGTAATGGGCAGCAGGTTTACCCTGCACCTACATTGATAGCATGCTAACAGCATTCCCTGATTTCAGTGTCATCTGTCCATACAGGGCATGTTGTCAGGCATGGTATGTCTGTTGTGAGTCACATGTGAAGGCACCACAGGTAGTGCAGGTGTCCATTGGGGAACATTCATATTGGACAGATGGGCAGAGTGACATGCCCTCTGTAGCCCACTGCTATCACTGAATAGTTACTATCAGTGGCCAATATGCAGTGTACTACCCACATATTGGCTGCTGCCTAGGCATGTGTGTGCGTATGACACATGGGTTGAGTGAGTGCTCTGGATAATAGTGGGATTGCTAACTGTGATCGGCTGGCCTTGATGTCACTTGTATGGGTATGGCTTTGCACCCCAGCCTCTCAGCTAATTTACATCTGTTATCCCTGTATGGTTGACATTGTGATATAGGGCCACCATAAAAGACATAAGCAAAACCCCCTCCACATTGCCCACAGGTGTCACACACTCACACCCACCTCTACACAGGATACAAGTTACAAACACACACACACACACACACACACACACACACACACACACACACACACACACACACCTGTCATGTCTGGGAGTAGAACCCCTACCTAACTAGTTTATTACACTACAACACTACGCAGTTATAGTACGCACCACGAACATTACTGGAGTACTTCTACAACACTACACAGTTATAGTACGCGCCACGAACATTACTGGAGTACTTCTTCCCCAGAGGTGTATTTCACAATGAATGACATCAGCAGGATTGCCAAAGAAGGGCATTTCAACTGTACTGCAAGTGACTAGCCTAAAATGCATTGCTCCCTACACAGACAGTGAGACACACACAAAACATCCACAACCGACATGTGTAGGTATAGAACCCCTGACCAAGGCCTATATCACACTACAACATAGAGCAGTTATAGGTTGCACCACAGGGATTACTAAAGAACTTTCTCCCCAAAGTTGTATTTCACACTGAATGACAGCAGGATTGCCAAAGAAGGGCATTTAAACTGTACTGCAAGTGACTAGCCTAAAATGCATTGTTCCACACACAGACATTGAAACACACACCAAACATCTAGAACTGCCATGGGTGGAGATGGACCCCTACCACAGTTCTAAATCACACTACAGCAGTACGCAGTTACAGGACACACTACAGAGATTACTGAGCTACACCCTTCCCAGAGGTATATTTCTAGGTGGGTGACATCAGCAGCCTTGCCAAAGCTGAGCATTTGAATTCAAAGGAGTGTGAATACCCTAAAAAGCATTGTTCTCTATTCAGTCAGAGACAGACAGAAACACATAGATTCACACATACACACATTTACCACATCTGGGGTTGGAACATCTACCTAACTACATATCACGTTACAGCAGTATACAGTTACAGGATGCAGTACAGAGATTACTGGGTTATGACTTTCCCTGAGGTGTATTTCATACAGACATTAATGATATCAGGGAAATCTTTACCAAGAATTGGGGAGTCCTCATGTTAGATCCATATTTGAAAGAGATTGTAGGTGATAGACCCTATTTCCAGTTCAGGAATAGGAAGAATCTGCAAAGAATGCTATGTTATAATAAGGCCAGTAACATGGATCCAAGAGGCATGCCCCTTTTGAGTACCACTCCATGTAATAGTTGTAACTACTGTGCTTATTTAAGTAGTGACCCCAACTTTGTGCACCCAGTTACAGGGCGAACTTTCAGGTTCAACTCTACAGCTACCTGTACAACTGAGCATGTAGTATACCTCGCCCAGTGTACAGCTTGCCCTGCATTCTATGTAGGGAAAACGGATATAAGGCTCCGAGACAGGATTAGGGAGCATCTATATCATATCCACTTTAAATCTACTAAGAATGCTCTTTCGAAGCATGTTCAGGGAACTGACTCACAACATTCCTTTAGGTTACAAGTGCTGCAAGTTAACACCACTAGTATTAGGGGGGGATACAAGGAATTACACTGAGAGAACAGAAGTCAAGTGGATCATTAGGTTACGGGTGGAACAGGCACCTGGTTTGAATGATAAAATCTCTGTTAAACCAGCCCTGAAAAGCAGGAAGCTAGTAGTAAAGTTTTAAATGTTTTTCTGATGCTTTTTGTGGATTGCACTTTTTGAATCAACATATTGTTTATTTTATATATGCTTCTATATATACATTTTTTTAATAATAGGGTTTTGATTGTTTATTATACATTCCAAGTGATTTTTTAATAATGTTAGAAGAGAATGACTTTTAGTAGAGTTTTTTGTTATTTACTTTATTAGTTTTATCAGTACTAATTTTATAAACTCCTCAGCGTTTTGACTTTGTACTCCCTATACATGGCTGAGCACGGGTAGTGTCATGTTTGGCATCCCTTTTACTGTATGTGTGAGTCAGAGATGATGGGGAAATATACGTGCTCACCGACATGTGCTGACATGGCATCCAGGAACTGGTGGAGTACCCTGGATGCTGATGCCTGTGAAATCCCTATCATATCCCCAGTTGGCCTTTGGACGGTACCTGTAGCTAGTATTCTTAGGCCTACACATACCTCGGTATCCACTGGGATGGGTTCCCCTCTGTTAGTTCTGTGTGTGAGGCGTGGCCAGCACAGCTCAACAATTTGCTGTAGGAAGTCCCTGTCCACCCTATAGTGCTCCACTATTTCCAGCTCATGTAGCCCATGGTAGGTTACCCTGGATCTGTGCACTCTTCTCCGTCTCCTCAGTGTGGGTTGCTCAGCAGCATTCACATCCTCACCACCCTCAGCCTCTTGCACATGCTGGTTTATGATAGCAAAAGCAGCCCCTAATATTTTTTCTCTTGCTTTCGTTTTGTTAAATTTCCCCATCTGTATACACCGGTGGTGCAGAGTTTTTTGGGAAAAACAAGGGGGGAAAGGTGTTTGCATAGTTTATAGTGGTGTGCTGGGCTGGGCTGGTCTGCTGCCTGTGTAACTGGCTGATTCTGATACATTTCACCTGTCAGCTAAGCTAGTTCTCCTTGATTACCTTCCTACTGCTGTTTTCCCTTCCCATTGCCTCCCTGTTTAAGCCTGTGTGCACACTGCGCAAATGGAGTGCTCAAATGTGCACAGCACTGCTATTTCCTGGTTTAACTTCCTTTTTTTCCTGTAAAGGTTTAGACACACCCCTAGATTAGCTGTGCTAAGCTAGGAGCAATCCCGAGCCCCAGGGCTCCAATCCACTTACAGTATGCCTGACACCCCCCATGATGTCACCTATATCCTAGTCTTGCTCCCAGCTATTTATACTCTTACACTCTTGGGACCTGCCTCACACCCTGGGGAAATCTGGGATTCACTATCCTTCCCCTCATTTGCATAGGATTGCCTGCTAATGCATAGTTACATGTCTCCCTTAGCAACCATTACTCACTGGCCAGTTTGTCTTATGCCTGCTATTGACTTGCATGGCAGAATCCTGCTTTTAGCTAGAATGCTTATTTTAGGTTTATTTTATTATTTTTCCTCCGATCCAATTTTTTTTTTTTAAACAGTTTGCAATGCCAATGGCCTTCTACTTGGTCATTGGCATACTTCCTCAATAATATGCTGCCTTTATTTGGAGTTGTCATAGCTCCATTTTGTAGTTTGCAGAAATGTACTCAGTTACTAACCGAGTACATTTCTGCAGACTGCACTCGTCCTGCATTGACAGCTGCAGGCTTCCTGGATCACAAATTACCCTAATTTGCATGTTTTTCATGTGCAGATGAGGGTAATTTGCATACAGGAGCTTGGTCCGTGCAGGATTAGTCTAGGAGCTCATGTGCATGTCCCGGGAGCTCGTTCCTGGATCGCACATCGGCCATATTGCCAAAAATAGCTCTTAAACTAATCCTGCACACTCTACAGGACTTCGTAAATCCGGGGGATAGTTTAAAACATTGATATATAAACAGACCCTCAATCCCTCTCATGGGAAAAAACATTCCATCCTTGAATAGTTTAGCCATTCAAGCGATCCCACTAAATTCTTTTTTCAGAATCATCTCCCAGCTCTACTACCTAATACTTTTTATAACGGAAAGTAGCTTATAATAATTAACATGTAATTAATATAACACATTTTCTTATAATTAGTATATGCTTGAGTTTAAAGAGTATTTTAAACACAGTCATAAAGTTGTTTTAATATATTGTTATATGTAAAGACAACATAACTACATTTAAACTTGACTTTTAGCTATTTAGTTTTTAGAAAACAAAATTATACACAGCATTTATGTGAGAAGAATTAATCTTGTTCTTTAATACACAATATATACATCATTATATATTTTATAAGTTTTCAAAATATGATGCACATTTCTTCCTTTTAATGTAGAAGTACCTGTGTCTAAATTACATCAATATATTGAGGTGCTGATGTGCTTGTTTACCTCTTTTTCATATATTGTGTATCAGGCTTATGCAGCAGTGGCTGTTGTTTAGTGCAAAACCATTTTCAGGTGTTGTACGTAAATCAGTTCTCATCTATGCTGCAGTTATTGTTCATATTATAAAGTATCTATGATCTCTTCCAACAGCACTATCATTTTGCTGCTACAAGTCAGACATCTCTGTAGTTTCTTTACTTTGATATATACATAAACATAGTAACAGATGTCATTAGTCATCCACTGCCTTCAGTGTTTTACAGTATTACAACCATTTGTCTGGCACTTGTCAGTATGACTGATGTGAATTGCTACATAGGCAAATCCTTATGGAATAAATATTTAAGAACACCGACTAAGGTCATCAAGGAACCTGTATATTCTTATAGAAGCACCAAAAAAAATAACCCTTCTCATTTTATATAGAGAAACACGTAACAAGAGTGCCAAAAGAGACATATATTTCTGTGAGGTGCTATAAGCACATACAAGATTTCAAAACAAATGTTCCACTTAATATATAGCAGGCAGTAATGAGATGTCAGCATCAAATATCATGTATATGTTATATCCATATTATCTATCACCATTTAGTGTAGCAGTTACATATATGATAAAGACTGAGTTTCACATACTTAGTTATTTTTGTTTCAGCCTCTATCATAAAATGAAAAATACCATCTTTCTTTGTGACCGCCTGCATTCTGTGAAGCTGCTCATCTATTTATATAAAGTGTGTTTTATATAAAACATATTATTAAAATGAAATGTTCTGTGATATATATATATATATATATATATATATATATATATATATATATATATATATATGTAAGAATGTGGTCACAAAAAACAATTTCTTTTTATAACTTGTCATTGCATGAAGACTGGACTACACTGCTAACTAAGCATTCACAGCACTCATATATTGAATAAACAGCAACCACGTCCTTTAATACTGAAAAGTTAACCATGTCAAACTGTTAAATTTATAAGCTATATTTAATTCAGGTCATACATATGTTATAAGATTAACTGTAGCATGTTTTCAGTTTGACATATCGTATTAATTAATAACTCCACAGGTTAAAAATTCTGCCTATGTAGTTGTATTTTTATCTATTTCATATAAGCTGCTAGTGTTAGAAAAAGATTATAATAAATGATCATAGCATAAACATATTTCTTTACTTGTTGCACTCTAATGTAAACTTGTGTGTCTCTGTTATTTTAATTTATAATTAATGTCAGGTCAGTTAAGCCATCAGAATCATGCAGGAGCTTTATTTAATTATTTACATTCAATACATTAATGTATTTTTCATTTTAATTTAACATTACTTCACTGCTGTTGGTTTATGTGTAAAATGGTGTGTCTGTCACTTTAAATGCCTTGAAAGCTTAAACGGCACAGCTATACCTTTGACCCAAGTCTGGGCTGTTTACTTTCATTTTGAGGTGTCTGCACATTTGTGAAGGGATTAAAGGCTTTCTAGTGATGGGAAATTATAGTATTTCACTCACGGGATAAAAAAAAACAAGTGTTCCAGCTTGCAATCTCGGCGGGAAGCTGAAAATCAAGTAAGTGAAGTTTTTAGAAGATTTTAAAGAGGTTGGAAGCATTTGAGTACTTGTAACAGTTTTCCCATCCTCCAAAGGGCTTACAAATGTACAAAATAGCTTCTTTTTTTTACCTTAAAAAGTATTATATATAAAGCATAATCAGTGCATTCATTTTTAAATACATTTTTTTCACGTCTCTGTCATTGGCAGTGTGACGCCCCTGCAGGGGCCCAGTAATCAAGGATCCTCAATCCTCACCACTAGCAACAGTGGGGAATGTACACACTGGGAGGATGACAAGTACACACACAGTAAAGTGCAATTTCCCTTAAGAGCACACAGAGATCACTGTCAGTCTGGGGCTGGTTTCTCCCTCTTTCTCCACATCCCCAATAAGACTCCCCACTCACTCAGCTATAGGGTTGAGATCTCAGCTGTGTGGCCAAGCCAAGTTCTCCAGTACCCTCTCTGTTCAACCAGTGCTTCATGTCCCTGCCCAAGTAGCTGACACACACACTCTTTGAGATTTGATTTACACACACACACACACACACACACACACACACACACACACACACACACACACACACACACACACACACAAATTCCTGGGAAAGGCTGGCACAGCTTTACTAGCTATGCCCCCCTTCTGCCCAGACTATAAGGTAGTTTCCACTGCCACTAACCACTACTCATTGGCTACTTTAAGGCCCTTAACAAAGTGTGTCCAATCCTACTGTGTAATGTTACTAATAATCCAAATGGTAGTCTGACCAAGAGCAAGGCTATTTAGAAGTGGCCTGTACAGTGTCACCAAATGGATATGCAAGTACACTAAGAGCTTAAATATCTCTAAACAGACCAGCCAAAATTAAAATGTTTAAATATATTTAATAATCAATAATAAAAGAACAAGACAATACTCAGTAAGTTTGTTGTTCTTCTTTCGGTTTTTCCTGGTTAGGGGTAACCACAGTGGAACTCTGGTCTGCTAATGATTGGCAGTAGATTTTTTATGGGTGCCAGATTGATGGCCAACCTTCAACAAAGGCACGCCCATTCTACGCATGTCTTTTGAACACCACTGGACCATGGGGAGGACATGCAGACTCCACACAGAAGGTGCTTCAGCCGAGAATCGAATGGGAGAACCTCTTGCTGTGAGGCAACAACGCTACCGCTGCACCATCGTGGCTTGGGATAATACTCAGTAAGTAATCAGTTAAATCAGAGTTCAAAATTATACAAAATATTTAAAACAAGATTGCAGGACAGTCTCAAATAAATAAAACAACATCTAAGCTATACTTTAGTATATTCCTATCTGAATCTAAAAGAGTTACTATGCCCTAGAAACTTACTTACAGCAAGGCAAGGGCAGATGAGTGGATGTTTCCTGGTCAAAGGCAAAATACAAATTGCACAGTCTCTCTGTGACAACATTCTTAAATTAATATCAGATATTTCTGCTGGGTTAGCTTGGATGACATCACTTTTTGTCTCCTGACTTCAGTTCTCAAGCTAAGCCCCCTTTGTACATTTGACATTTCCTTGTGAAAAATACATATCCTTCAGATGTTTGCTCAGAGCTGTACAGCTGCTAGGAAGTTATAAAGCAATAAAATACTTCTGTATCTCAAACCTAGTAATTACTTCTCTTCCAAGACAATACAGAAACTTATAGCTCTAGACATTGTGTCTGCTACTGAATTGAAACTGAGAGATAACTTTTATAGCACAATCGTAAAACAATTTAATTTCAACTTATTTTCTTGAAGTTTTGCAAGTTAACCCTCTATGTTCTAGTTTTTTTTCTGTTAAAACATATACATTTACACAATTACAATAGTTTATATACATTTCCATTCTACGCCAGCGAGGTATGCTGTGGTTACATTTTAGCTCAGTACTTTACAAACCCTGTTCAACACAGACTTCTGTAAATGCAGTTTAATATAGTGGCAACACAAGCAATTGTACCATGCTGGTATTCACAAATGACATACAACTATTTACAAAATTCCAGCTAGCTGGGCTGGCAGTATCTCCTTCTGTTACATTTCTGTATAAATCATATTAATATTCACAAATGACATATAATTATTTACAAAATTCCAGCTAGCTGGCTGACAGTATTTTCCTTTTGTCACAGGCAGCATACAGATGTTTCTAATATACATCAAATACAGCTATTTTGCTTTAATATAGAGAATGTTCAATAATATTTTCATTTTAATAACATATCAGTTAAACTAATTGCCTTGTTTATTTTTATTCATCAGGGTAGTGTTGATGAGTTAGTTAATGTTATTTTTGCAGCAAGTTAATTGTATTTTTATAGAGACTGTATCAGATCAAAGAATATATAACAGTATGCACGATACATTAACTAAGCATTTTCCTGTTTTCTTCTCTTTTCTTTGTTGCTGTTATAAAAGAAAATAAGCTTGAGTGTGAGAAATATCTATTGTTTAGTAGTATTATTGGCATATAGGTGCAATATAGTGAGTTTGTCTGGATAACATTTAAGATTTATCACAGTATCATTATATATAATTATATAATAATGAATTATTTTACCCTGTTTGTTTGAGGTTGAGTCCTTTGGTTTTAAGTCACACTGCTTGTCTTATATTTCATGTTGTTTCACATTTTGAACATCTTGTTAAGTAATAGAAGCATTTAGACAAGAATTTTCAGGTCAACAGCATAACAGGAAAGGCTGATTTTTGTCCTTCATTTGTCTCTTAACTTTTTCTTTTTCTTGTCATTTGTGCTTCACTCACATTTTTCTGCCTGACGCTTCCAAGAGAAACTACTCCAATCCATTTCTTCTACTTTTTCCAAGGTTTTACTAGTTGATAAATAAGATAGAGCTGCTTCCAGTGTGTCAAAAGTTTTGGGTTCTTCAGTAAAAATATTTTAATTCTTGCAGGGAACAACAAGTGAATGCTGAGCAGTCTTTTTTTAGTTCCTTTATGAAAGGCAAGCATTCTTATTTACTCCTGCTGAATAATCATTATCAAATCTGATTATGTAGTCCTTGCATTTCACTGGTGAATGTGCCCATGCTGCCTTCAGAATAAGTTCTTTGTCCTGCGATGAAAGACATTTTACTATTATTGAACTCTGGCTCTTCTTTGCTTTGTTGGGTGAAGAAGGAACTTTTAAAAATCTGTGGGCTCTTTCAAACCCATATGATAGAGATTCTGGTAATTTTAATACATCTTATAACCAAGAAGTTAGGAAGTTCACCATGTTTTCTCCTTCTGCCCTTTCTGGAAGCCCATAGATATGTAGGTTATTTCTTCTTCACCTATTTTCTAGGTCATCAATTTTTTTTTGTAGAACAGTATTTTGTTTAGAAAGAAAATAAAGTTGAAGTTCTTGTTCTGTAAGTCTATTCTCCACATTAAGTGACTCCCATGTCAGCCATTTGAGATTTCTGCTATATCATTAGCTCTTGTAATTGTTCTATTTGCTTTGTACAGTTCTCCTTAAAAGTGTCCAATTTATTGTCCATTCTGTCAGTTTTCATAGATAAGTCTTGCATAGTGGTTAATAAAGACTGCAGCTCCTTTTTCATTGTCTGGTCCTGCAAGGTGTTCTTTGAGAAGTTCATTTTAAGTGGAAGTTGATGCTCTTTCTTCTTATTTATGACAGAAAATGTTTTGATTTGAATCAACATTTTTTAATGTAGACTTCCTAGACTTCCAGTGGTGTTAATAAAAGTAGCGCAGCAAAAACAGTAAGTCTACAAAATCCATTTTTTAAATTTTTCTGTCAGAAATATCTTTGTGATAGCAGAGCTAAGAAATGATGCTTTCAATCCCTGGGATTCTTAAAGTTTACCACTTAGTGCACTCTTTCTGTATTCAAGAATATCCCTACAACAATGCTTGTGCTATCTCTCCCCTCAGAAAGGCTATACTAGGTGTACATTTAGTATAGACTTTGTGGGAATCTTTACATGTTTTTCACTTTATTGTAAATATCTCAATAAGCATACACACAAAATGTTTTTTGGCTGTCATGTGAAAGCTTATGTTTGGCTTACAAGAGATTTGACAAATTATATGCCATGTCATATAGCTGTTAGTACCTATATGACCTGTTTCAAAGATATGACAATTTGTGAACCAAGGGAAAAGTATCTTACTGGATTTATGTGGATTATAATATACTGCATCACTGATATAAGGATTGTGAATACTGCCTATTATCATTGTAAAGAAGACATTTTACTAAAAACATTGCTGTCTATATTATTTTAGTGGTGTTTATTGTTCATAGGTTCATAGGTAGGTGCTAGGCTATCGGCCCTAGGGCCCATACAAGCCTAGCCAAAAAATGTACCCAGGCTTTCGCCACCCAAGAAAATTATTTTCCTGTGCCCCTGTCAAGCAGAGCCACAGAAGTGATCCCTGGGGTGAATTTCCCATTTCCCATCCAATCATCAAGATTTTTCTTGAAGAGTGCTAATGAGGAGCTCTGTTTGACATAGATAGGTAGTCTGTTCCAGAGTATGGGAAGTCTCTGGGACAGGAATCTATCCCTCCAGCATATTCTGTTTATTGTGGTGACAAGGTTTAGGTCCCTAGAGCGTGTAGCTCGGAGGGATTGAGATTTCTTTAAGTGGAGCATGTCCAACAGCTCTGGGTTTGACATAGCTTTGTATGTTAGGCAGAGATCGCCCTGAGTAGGCGATATGCGATGGAGTAAAGCTGTAGTTTTTTGAGACAGTCTGCATAGGGCATCTGTTTGAGGCCAGTAATCCTCTTTGTAAGGTATTTCTGTGGTCTTTCCAGTTGTTGTAGATGTCTTGTGAGGTACATACCAAAAGGGGCGTTGTACTCAATAATGGGTCTAATGAGTGATGAGTAGAGGGGAACAATGACCTCTTTTTTTCTGGATGAGAATCCTTTTGTGATGAGATGAACCACATAGAAGGATTCCTTGACCACTGTGGCAATGTGATTATCAAAGGAGAGACTACTGTCCACCTGTGTCCCAAGGTCTCTTATCACATTTTCGGCATTAAGTAGACTACCAGCTATGTAGTAGTTCATGGGTACAGAGTTTTTACCAAAGGGGATGATAATACACTTTTTGGCATTGAGCTTCAGGCCATGGCTTTGACACCAGGTATCTGTCTCAGTGAGGCCCTTTTGTAGTTTGTCCACATCGTTAGGAGTTTTGATTATGGTTCCTAGTTTGCAGTCATCTGCAAACTTTGTTAGCCAAAGACCTTCTGTGTTGGCCTGCACTTCAGAGAAGTAGATACCAAACAGAAGAGGACCCAGGATTGAACCCTGTGGTACTCCACTTGTCACTGGTCTGATGCCGGATTTGGAATCCGCTACTTTCACAGTGTGGGTTCTGTCCGTGAGCCAGTTGGCAACCCATCTTGTGACATAGGGATTTATACCTAGTTTAGTGAGCTTATCTATAATTCCAGAGTGGGGGATGGTGTCAAAAGCCTTGGCGAGATCTAGATAAGCTATGTGAACCATTTTACCCTCATCTATGGCTTTGGTGACTGCTTCAAAGAAGTCAATCAGGTTTAGGAGACATGATCTGCCTTTTACAAATTCAAAATGGGTAGGGTCCAGAGTTTGGAGATTACCAATGTCTTTGTTTATGAGTTCCACGATGATACGTTCCATGGCCTTGCAGGTCAGGCTCATCAGGCTAATGGGGTGGTAGTTCCCGGGGTCCGTAGTGGCTCCCCCATTGTGGAGTGGGATAACCATTGTGGTGCACCACTCAGTGGGTACAAAGCCTGAGGTGAGGCTATGACTGAACATGGTACTTAGGTAGGGTGTCAGTTCATTCTGTAGTTCATGTAGAACACAGCCTGGGATATTGTCAGGTCCCATGGATGCTGTGTTCTTGGCTTTGGAGAGTGTGTTTTTTACCTGTGCAGCCATGATTATAGGAACTTTGCATTCTTCCGGTATAGAGATGGGCCCTCTAGGGGGTGAGAGAGGGGTAAAGTTAGCACTGAACCTATCTGCTAGGATGTTGGCAATATCAGCTGGTTCTGTATATTTAGTGCCATTATGCTGTAACTCAGAGCAGATCTGAGTGTTCCCATTTAGATTCGTGACATAGCTATAGAATGCTTTGTGGTTGTCTTTAGAGTCAGGGGCAATTTTGTTTTCATAACTAGCTTTGGAGGATTTTATGAGGGATCTCAGCTTCTTACGGAGGTTGACCAGGGAGTTCCTCCAGTCATGGAATTTTACTCTTTTTTGCAACAGTTTCTTTCTTCTGTTGTAGAGTTTGTTTATGGCAGAGGACCACCAGATTGGCTTCCTTTTTTTGTAGGATAACATCTTGGTTCTATTAGGGATAGCATGATCCGTGCACTTGTGTAAGTGCTTATAAAGTACATTTGTGTAGGATTCGGCAGTCATACCTCTACTGTCTGTCTGCATGGGTGTCATGAAGTTTCCACTTCTGTCTTAAGAAGTGTGAAGTTGGCTTTGGAGAAGTTTTTTACGATGGTTTCCCTAATTGGGGCTGGGGGTGGGATGTGGATGTCTAGGCTGATTAGCTTGAGGTCGGATCTGACCAATGAAGAATTGACCTCTGGTATTGAACACCGATTTCCCATGTTGGTAATGACCAGGTCTAGGATATTGCTGCCCCTGGTGGGGGTCTGAATAAGTTGATCCAAGGTGTTGGAATTTATGAATTCTAGAAAACGTTGAGCAAAAGAGTTGGTACATGAGTAGTTTTCCCAGTTAATGGTGGGGTAGTGGAAATCGCCCATTATTAGGGTGTTGAGTTATACCCTAATACTTTCCAGTGTATCAAGAAATGAGGAGTGTGAATCCTGGGGCATGGCGGGGGTCTGTAGCAAGCTACAATTTGGATTGCGGTCTTGCCCAAAGTTAGTTGCACTTGGATAATCTCGGATGCATTATGCTGTGCAACTAGCCTGGAGGTGTGGATATCCTTAATGAATATGGACACATCTCTGCCTTTAGTGCTTCTTTCTGGGTTAGGTGGCCGAAAGGTGTGGTATGAATTGAAGCATGGTAATGCAGGGGTGCTCTCTGGAGCTTTGAACCAGGTCTCTGTCACTGCACAGATGTCAATGTTCTCCATTTTAAGGAGTGCCTCGAGTGAGTGCATTTTTAGGTTTAGACTTCTAGCATTTAGTAGCATTACCCTCAGATTTTGCTTGCTTGTAGCTGTTACGGTGGTGAATTTGTCATTTGAACCTTGCCTAAAAAAGGCACTATAGGGGTGGCAAGAGCCTTAGCCAGTATCCTGAATCCTAAGGTGCAGGCCATCTCTGGCAAAGCATCGTGGACTGTCGATCATGTCGTCCCAGGCAGACAAATACTGGATCCCCTTAGAATGACACCAGAAGCTTAGCCAATTGTTGAAGTCAATCATTTTGTCCTTGTACTGTGGTATCATTCTGGGTGATGGCAGGATGCTACTCAGGGTTAGTCATAAAATGTTTACATGTGTTTGTCTTATGCTTCTTAATTTGATTTATCTGAAAATTTTTTGGAATGCAAGGATGTGTGTAGCTGCTACATGTGTAAAATTTCCACATCTCAGATGTGTTAATGAGTTAATATAACTAGAATGATGCAGAAAGAAAAGCCTTTTGCAGTAGACATTGCCCTAGACACAAAACTAAATTTTATCAAATAGTTCAGTGTGTATGGTGAATCCATAAAAGCCATCTTCAGTGAACTAATTTTCAGCTAACCATATTAGGTCTAAATTGTATGCTAATATAGTAAAATACTGCACATATCCATTATTTATGGTACATATGTAATTATTGTTATTCTATACTCTAACCTCCCTTTCCAATTCTGTGATGGATAAAACTATCCCTTTTCTGACACAGTATTTATTTATTTTCTTTAACTAATCTGAAATTTCTTATTAGCTCATTCACATAACAATGCACATTTATTCTCTTGAAACATGCCAGTTTCTTACCTTTTTATTTTCATTTATATTCCGTTTGTTAGGCTGTTATATTCATTTGTGTTTTTTCATTCAGCTTTAGCCTTGTTCCCTTCCTTTTCTTCTTCATTTCCTCCATCCTCCCATTATTTTCACATTCTGTCATTTATTAGAGCCACTTGAGTCAAGTTAATATTTAACACTACAGATCAACATTCAGATCTTTAATGTTTTTGGACACCCTGACCTTCTAATTCCTCCCCTCTCCATTGTTTTGCTCTTTTTGTTTATGTATATTTTCAGCTAATCTCTCCTGACTTCATAGGCTTATATGTTTGAAAATCAAGCTTGTAATTTGGAAACATTCTAGAAGCTTGAGTGATGTAGCCCCATGTCTATATTTCTTTTCACCTTTAGATCCACATGGTAATCTCCTAACAGTAGACAGAGAAACCTCTTTTTAAATGAGTGTGGTAGGCATGGTAGCTTACTCCATAGTTGAACCAGACAATGGCTCATGAATTAGGTATACATTTTTCAATGTTTACATCTGGTTTTGATAGTATGTTATGTGAACTGGTGTTAGACTCATAGACAGTGCATTCCATACTCACACTGTTGTAAACAAAACTGAATCTGATGCTGTCTTGAAGACCAGATATGGCTCACTTTTCAGGAACCTACAGGACACAGTACACAGTGAGTGCTTTCTTAACCTGTCTGTGCTGATTACATTTTGTAGTTCCTCTACTCTCTTTGTGAGGAAGTCCTGAAATTTCTATAGTTGTACAAGGTATTCCATTAGACAGGTATGAAAAATATTCTGCAACTGGCCAAATTAGTGATGCATATAGTGGCAAAATTATTTATCTAAATCATCTTGATATTCCTTTTAGCATTATAGAGGTATCAAACATGCCTTCCTTATCTCTTTCGTGACATTCTGATCAAAGCTGAATGTGATACATAAATCTCCTTAGACCATACCTCTCAACCTCTCTGCAATAAATCTGAACAAAGCTAGAAGTAATGGGGGGGGGCAAAGGCCCCCAAATAGGGACAGATTTTAAATATTGCTCCTATAAACTAACAGAGGTGCTAGAATAACAGGTTTTGTATTATTATGTATTTTCTGAAGGATGTGAAGTCTGAAACTCAAAATTCTGTCATTATTTAATATTACTTGGTGACTTCAATCCTCAAAGGTTTGCACAGTTCCATACATTTTATCAGTAACAGACCAAAAATATGAGACAAAAATCTGGACATTCTGCGAAAAGCAAAGAGGTATGCCCTAGACCCTTTATGACCATTTCTGCTCTGAGTTTCCAACCATCAATGCTGTAATCAAAGCTCACAGTATTGAAGGAAAAGCTATTAAAATGTCTGTCTGATCTTCCTAGGTATACACTATCTACTGTCTTGTGCAGCAGCACTGTTACGCCTGTGGTGGAAGTAACAGTACTTCGCACCTTGTGATTGTTTACATATTTTTGCCACCTACAGGCATTCCTCCACTTTATCTCTGAAAGGAAGATGCTAAATAATGAAAGGTTCAGACTAAGTCCTGTAGCTTTCCACTGAATATGTGTGCTTAGTCTGAGACTATTTCAACTCTGTGTTGTTGAGTAGTCAGATTTTGATACAGTTAACTGTATAGTAATTAATTTTAACTGATGCAATTTATATAGTGCTGCTACATGTGGGATTATGCCAAATGCTTTAGCTAGATCCAAATATGTAAATTGTTTGATCTCTATTGATGGCAAAAATGTTCCCTGGAACCCTTGTGGCTCTAAATCTCTGAGTAAAGGTATTTTCTATTTCTTTCCCTTAAAGCTCCGTCATCATGGTTTCCATTACTTTATACAAAGTAGGAATACTAAACTGATGACGTGGCAATTATTACATCCAAAGGGATCTGTTTGTGACTAGGGACCATCACTGCTTGTACTTGTCACCATATTCCACTGCATACCTATCATTCAGTAATCTGTTCAAAATACTGGAAGAGATGTGACTGTGTTAGTTTTCTTGTATAGGGAAGCCCTAGGAATATTTGTGGGTCCTAGATAACTAGTGTTCTTGAGATTCTTAAAATTAGTTTCTAGAAACTTCATGACAATTGACTTATTATCCCCAAGTTCTAATTTCATTTCACTCCCTTTATGTTTGCTAATTTAAAACTACCAATGCATCATTCAGACAGCATATCAGATATATCTGTATTGTCAGAAATATCTTCCATTGTATTTTGTAAATATTACATGTTCCTGATTTTTATCCGTCATTTTTTCTGATGCAGTTAAAGAAAGCTTTATTCATGTCTTTGACTTGGTTAACTAGGTCTGAGTTTATTTTCAAAATCATGCTGTTTAAAGCCTTTTTTATTTAATTTAATCTAATTTTACACTTTGTTTTAAGTTAATTTTAATATTATTATTTTTTCTTTGAAATATGTAGTGACATCTTTCTGTGCAGTAAATTTTATTGCTTCAACAGCAGCTTGATTTGAATTTCACATTATATTTCTATTTTATTGGAAATAATATAGCTAAACATGTATTCATTCCTTCATTCAGTTGGAGGTAGGCTTCATCCAGTAGTTCACCTGTTATGTTTTGTACATATGTTAAATAACATCTTTGGCAGAATTGCTAAGTGGGTCATTAATTTTATAATAATTGAAATTTCATAAATCCTCAAATATAGACTTGTTAGTAGTTACGATTTTTGTATTCTTAGACTATTGCAAACAATGCCTAAAAAAGAGACTTTATGCTGTATTTGGTGTGCATGTGCATGCATGTATGTGTGTGTGTGTGTGTGTGTGTGTGTGTGTGTGTGTGTGTGTGTGTGTGTGTGTGTGTGTGTCAGTCTGTCTCAAGGGGAAAACTGAACTAGACTTCTTGTCAGGGTGCTATGCAGCTGTGAGTTGGGTCAGTTTTCATTTTTAATACAGGATGGAGCAGTACCATAGGATATGTTTAACATTTTCACATATTCGTGTCATCCCCATTGCTAAAGTATACTATATGCTGGAGACATGCGTGAACGGGCGTACCTTCGTTGAAGGTTGTATGTTAGGGCTGGCAACTCAGCATGTAAAAATTAACTGCCAATCATTAGCGGACCAGAGTTCCGCTGTGGCGACCCCTAACTGGGAAAAGCCGAAAGACACAACAACATGCTCCATTACTCTCGCCCCTAGCAACCACATTTACTTCAATATCCTGGCAATAAGAGCCTTTGTTCCATGAGTGCATGAGTATTAGCAAACATATTTGTATTTAAAACTATTCTTAACGCTATGCAAATCACAGGAAGAAGTGAAGAACAGATGTCCTCCTCTTAATCCGCTTCAAGCTCCACAATACTTTTTTTCCTTCTTTCTCTTTTTTTTTATTGATCATACAACTGAAGTCAGTTGGGAAAAAAAAAAAGAAACTTCACACTAGTTTCTTCATTCCACGTCCCCATACCAACTGGCTGCATATCCTCCCAGTAAAAATACAGAAGAAAAGTGTAAGACATTTGATGCCTGTGGGTATGTGTGGTACTTGAGATTTCTTTTCTGTGGCTCCAGTTTGCATGCAATACCTGAGTACTTGTCTGATTTCTCCCTCAGCTGCACATGGTACCTGAGTACCTGTGTGTCTGACTCCTACCTCATCTGCAAACAGTACCTAGTTACCTGTCTGCCTGTCCATCTGTCTGACTCCTCCCTCTGCTGTACGCTGTACCCATGTATCTGTTTGTTTGACTTCTCCCTCAGCTGCATACAGTACAAAAGTATATGTCTGTCTGTCTGCCTGACTTCTCTCTCTGCTGTGAACACTACCCAAGTACCCGTTTGTCTGGCTCCTCCATCAGATGCACACATTACTTAAGTTTCTGTCTGTCTGCCTGTCTGTCTGACTTTCTGACTCCTCCCTCTGCTGTACACAGTACCCAAGCACCTGTCTGTCTGACTCCTCCCTCTATTGTATACATTACCCCAAGTACCTGTTTATCTGACTCCGCTCTTAGCTACATATCTCTCAGCTTGCAAACACTGAAAATAGGAACATTGAAGATCTTCAAGAGAAATCTTGATGAGTGGATGGGAAATAGAAAGTTCACCCTGGGGATCACTCCAGTGGCTCTACTTGATAGAGGCATTGGGAATTAATGTCAGGCAGCACGATGCCAGGGAACTTCTATGGGCTAGGCTTGTAAAGGCTCCAGGGCCATTAGCCTAGTACACACCTATGAACCTATGAACCTATCCAGTTAAAAATCTGGATATCTAATAAGCATATTAGCATAAACTTTGAATACCAAATAGCACACAACTCTTTCGACTTCTAGTAGGAATGTGGGATACTGCTGAGAAACAGCTCCCTGTTGAGATGTCGGCACTCAAAATGCGAAGTGCCGACAAGCCAAAAAAAAAAAAAAAAAGACTGGAAACCCAGGAAAAAAGCAAATCACAAAAATCACTCTTCTCCTTTAAACTTCTTCTGTCAGGGGGGCAAACCCCTCTGCATCCCCAAACTTATATATATCATCTCTGAGAGCAACATACCTTGGAAAAAAGGGAATATTCTGAGAAATGGAAACTTGAACTTAATATATGTAAGTCCATTTTCAGCCATTCCGACTCTTTGTGTCTTGGCACTCACTCCGTTGGGTGAGAATGGCAAAAATGATGGAAAAACATAAGTACATTTCAAGGAGACAATTCAAAATCTGTAGAGTTTAAAT
This sequence comes from Protopterus annectens, assembly GCF_019279795.1. Lineage (NCBI taxonomy): Eukaryota > Metazoa > Chordata > Ceratodontiformes > Protopteridae > Protopterus > Protopterus annectens. The sequence goes on along the minus strand of NC_056737.1, from coordinate 1,838,407,573 downwards.
ACCGTATTGCAAAGGTCATTTATTTTTGCTTCAGAAAAAGGGAGTTGTAAAATGTGCATTCTCTTTCTTTAAATTATTGTTACCATTAGTATGTTGGTCATTAAGTGTGGTTTTCTGTGTACTAGACAGTGTTAAAAATCACATGTGATGAGGCCATGTGAAGGAGCAAGTCAAGCCAGAAAATAAGGACTTACCTTCAAAAATAGGGAAATCTTAAGTCAGGCCTGAAAATAGGAACATTCCTCCAAACTGGGGCAGTTGAGGGGTCTGCTCAGCTGCACACAGTATGCGAGTACCTGTCTATCTGATTCTTCCTCCTCATTCAGCTGAATACAGCACGAGTACCTGTTTGACTCCTCCCTCTGCTGCACACACTACTTTAGTACCTGTCTGACTCCTCTGTCAGCTGCATGCAGTACCTGAGTATCTGTCTGACTCCTCCCCGTGCACAAAATATGTGAATACCTGTCTGACTCCCACTTCAGCAACACACAGTACCCAAGTACCTGTCCGTCTGACTCCTCCCTCAGCTGCAGAGAGTACCTGAGTACCACTGGTCTGACTCCTCTCTGTGCACAAAGTATATGAGTACCTGTCTGACTCCTCCTTTAGCAGCACACAGTAACTAAGTACCTGTCTGTCTAACTCCTGCCTTAGTTGCAGAGAGTACCTGAGTACCTGTTTGTCTGACTCCACTCTCAGCTGCATACATTGATTTGTCCTATGAAAAGAAGCTATTACTTACAATGTAAGCTTTTGAAGTCCAACATAAAATTTACAACAAAATGTCAGCATAATGGTGTGCTGTGAAGGGTCCATGACTGCCATTGCTGCTGTTTCTGCCCCCACCCAGTATTTAAGTTTTGAAGTTAGAGCTAAGATGTCTGACTTCCACAGTGGTGTGACAGCAATGTGATTTCTTTGTTTTTCCTTCAAAGTTCATCTGGGCACAGTGACACGCAGCATGGACAGCACTTTAGTGGTGGTGGTGGTGGTGGTAAATTATTCGACTCACATTGTATGTTGTTATTTTTTGACCAATGACTGTTATGTTTTATGGCCTAGCAGCTGATCACATTCATATACTGTACTTGACTGGATTGTATGGCTGCTTCTGCTGACAGAGGTGGTCTTGGTTTGGTAAAATGTGAGCATCAGCAGTAAATAAATGTGCAGGGTATGAAATTCTAAACCTAAACTTTCAGTAAGAGTAAAATATTCCTGAGATAGCAATGAGCTTTTCTGATATATCCAGCCAGTTCAAATATAATTGATCAGTTTCACTGAATTTATTTTGATCAGTCAGGAGTTGAAGTCGTGTTTGCTTTAGCCAACAAGAGAATAGCATAATCGATATCTATGTTAACCTGAGGAAAAGGAGGACATCTATTTTTTTTAATTAGCTTAACTCAATGTATCCTTCATTTGTGGTAAAGGCTGTCCTTTCATATCAAGCAGAGGATTTTTCTGACAGTCTTTAAAATCAATCTGGGTTACTAGAGGGGTGATTATGAATTTTCACCCAAGATACTTGGAGATAACATATTAATGGGGGACAGGGATACTATTAGTGCTCCAGCAGTAATGGTGATAATAGCTGGGATTCCTGATAGACTTCTTAGCCATAAACATGGGGAAAGCATATGAACCTAGAAGAGTAAAGGGTAACAGTTTCTTCCATTCTGGTTCGCTGTTAGAAAAAGTCATAGTAAGTTTTGCTGCCATGCAGATCTTCTATTTATGTAGTTACCATAGTAGTCTAATACTGCCCACTACAGTTGGGGATAAAGCCAAAGTAATAGGCCAAAATTCTGTATAGATTTTAAATATTGCTCTTGAACTCTTAATGTGGTTTCAATAACAAGTTTTGCATTAGAATGCATTTTCTGAAGGATATAAAGTCCTAACCTCAATATCTCTCATTATTTAGTGATTACAGTCCTCAGTGATCTGCCAGCAAACTACAAATTTTACCAAGGACAAGCCAAAAATATGAGACGCACATCTGGACATTCTGTGAAATTCTGGACAGTTGAGAGGTATGTCTGATGTGATTATTAACTACCTACTCAGAACATGTTTTTCATATGTGCATAGATGTACTATCATGGAGAAATAATCATATTTATTTGTTGTTTTACAGCACCATAGCAGGTGTCAGTCTGTTGTGCTGTGTAGTACTTAATCAGTTTATGACCTACCAAACACTGACTGCACTTGCATCTTACACCTTTTTCCCTTTCATCCTGTGATAAGGTATAGTTCAGTAATGCATGTTTATGTTTGAATATGAAGGGCTTTGATGGCCAAACTGCCTTTTAACATTCACATTTATACTCTTTAGAAAATTACCAGCTCTTAAGGCTTTTAGTGTTAACTATAAGCTGTGCAGTATTGACAAAAACAGCCCACTGTTCATTGTGGACAATCATTATCATTCATACAAGTTAAGAGTTAAGTGAGATGGCTGACTAAATATAGCATTGCTAATGAAAGTACGTAAGTGTTAGTTTGAAAGGTTGATTTCCCATCTACAAATTTGTATTTGAGACACATGTAGTATTTAAACATTCCTTAATAACCTGCAAAATATGCAATAATGTAAAATGTGTCAGATCATTCATAACTAAATGCTGTATGTATTTGTTCTCAGTCCAGAACTGAGCGCTTTACTGTGCTTTTTAATTTCTCCAAGTACTTTGGGTTTCTAATACCATGATGGGAATGGACCCCATTCCTAAGTCAAAGTACGATTAAAGCTCATGAAATTAGTATTGTTTCACTCTTTGATGTTAGCCAAAAATGCTCCTCGCAGTACCCGCAATGTGCCCAGTAATGACTGCTTCGGGTAATCTAAATATGATTACAAATTATTTTTTATAAGACCAGTTGCTCCTACTACAATTGGAACTGTCAGGGTATCTTTCTTCCACATGGCTCTCATTTCTGCTTGCAGATCGAGGTATTTTATGACTTTGTGTCTCTCTCTGTATGCAAGACACTGTAGTCACTAGGTGTGGCGATTTCAATGATCAATGCTACTTTTGTCTACTTTTCTTGGACCACTATATCCAGTTTTCTAGCATCTATCTTGGACTGTTGGTATTGGGTGATCCCATGTGATGTAAACTTCATCATTTTCTATGATTCTCTATGGCTCATGTTTCCAGTGTTTTTCAGCCACTTCGATACCATAATGTTTGCACAATCTCGCCACATTATTATGCCTTTCAGTATACAGTCCCTCTGCCATTAGAGAGTCACAACCAGCAATAAAGTGTGTGACTGTTTCCAATTCAGTTCCACAAAACCTACATATGTCTGTTTCTCCCACATGTTCAATGGACTTAGTAAACCAGCATGTATGTAGCCCACTATCTTGGGCTGCCAATATTAACCTTTCATTTCTTGATGAAAATTCACCTCTACTTAACAATTCCTGCATTCATTCTTGATCAACATGAGGCTCTTCCAGAAGTTTTCTATACTTGCAACTATATTTATGTTTTTTCCACATTTCTTGCCTTCTCATCTGGTCCTTCACCTTTTATTCTTTCTTTTGTTTTTTAGCACATTCAGTTGCTGCCTGGTTTTTATCCACTTCTGGTTTGATTTCCATTCCTGCTTGAGGTCGATATGCTTCTACTAAATTAAGCAGAGGTGTCATCTTAAATTTACTCTCCTCATGTTTCAAAACTTTCACCACATTTGGATCTTGTGAGGTCAGTAGATATGTGTGGAGTCCCACGATTTCAGATCTATACATGTAATCAATTTCAAGGAGGCCCATCCCTCCTTCAGAATGGGAAATATATAATCTCGGTATACACTGATTTTTATAAATCATTTGGTGAGCGTGAAGTATCCTTCTTGTTTTAATATCCAATCTATCCAACACTTTTTGGGGCCAGTCAATCACTCCAAAACTATAAGTTAGGACAGGAAGAGCAAACTGATTTATAGCTTGGATCTTGTTCCTAGGTGTCAATGCTGTTTTCAGGATTAATTTAAGTCTTCTAAAGTACTCCTTACTAAGCTTTATTCACATTTGTTCATGTTTTATTGCTGATCATTCATCAATTCCCAAGTATTTATACACCCCCTCTTGCTCAAGTTCTTTTATATCACATTCTTGTCCCAAACTGATGTTTTCCTGGTGCTGCAATTTTCCTTTTTTTTTTCCTTTTTTAAAGGTTGCTTTTGCACATTTATCAAGAACAAATGACATTCCAATATCATCTGAAAAAGTTTTGACAACCTGCAGCTGTGCTTTCAGTTCCTCATCTGATGAGCAATACAATTTTAAATCATCGATAAAGAGAAGATGAGAAGTCATTAGACTTTGTTGTTTTCTAGAAGCCAAATTGTGCTCTTTATGGAACACTGGATGAGCATCGTCGTGTAAGTTGGTAGGCAGTGAAAGGGTGCAGTCGGATAGCTAACACAGTTTCTCTGCCAAAATAGTAGCCTTTCTGCTTACTTAGTGGCTGCTTTTCAGGCCCACATTCCTTGTTTATAAAAGCCTTACTGTACTGCCTGAAAAAATGAGGATGACTTTTAGAAGGCTTGCCTTCATTATAAACTTCCATATATTGTTTGAAATATATGTTTATAAGTAGTATTGAACAATATATGTTTATAAGTAGTATTGAACAATATAAGTTAGTAGTTTTTTGGCCATTTTGGGCAAATTTCTATCTCTTTCATTTCCCTACTATAAAAACCGCGTTTGCATGGTTTTGCGCAGTGGGCAGTGCCGGTTAGCTACGGTTAAATTATTCCCAGCTCCACTAAGTCTCCCCTTCAGTTTTTCCCTTGAAATTAGTCTAACTCTCAACCTAAGCACTCAAAAAGCATCTGACAGCCCAGCACATGCTTAGACCTAATAGCAAGCACTAATATACCCTGACACTGATTGCCCAGCAGGGCAAGGCTCTTTATTCACCCCCTCACCAACCAAGCGACCAAGCAGCTCACCCTACTATTCAGGCATGACCAAAGGGCAACTTCAGGTGTACTCTCCAGTCCAGCTGGTGAATCTGGGTATCCTGAGGCAATGTTACAACTGCCTCATGTACACAGACAACCCTCTCCTCCTACCACAAAACACTAACAGATGCAATTATACAGCCAAACTGGAAGCTAAGCTGTCTCCACCCAAGACTGAAACAGACAGTCAAGGAGGTTAACACTTGCACCACAACTCCAGCCACACACAGACCTACTAAAACAGCACTGGCAAAAAATACATATAAATACACAAAATCATACTCAGAGGCTCTAAATAAAAACCTGCAAGAGCATCAGAGACCTCCAAGGCAGAAACCCAAACAACCTGCACTTCCCGTCACAAACCAGACAGCACATAAAACACAAAATCAGTGTGCCGCACAATCACAGCCCTTAAGGCAAAATAACATACCTAACACATTAGTAATAGGTGACTCTAGTCAGGCACACTGATGTCCCACTCACTAGGCTGGACAAGCAGAAGGTTACTGTTAGCTGCCTGTCGGGAGCAGAATCCGCCACATAACACAAGCACTCAGGTCACTCCAGAACAAGTACAAATATAACTCTGTCATTGTTCATGTTGGTGTGAATGACCTGAGACGTACCTCCCTGGACTACATGAAAAGAAACATGGAAGAGCTCTCTGATCATGTAGCCCTGGCTGGTATGACCCTGACCCTGAGTAGCATCCTGCCCTCACCAAGAATGATACCTCAGTATAAAAAAAAATGATCAATTACAACAATTGGCTAAGCTTCTGGTGTCATTCAAAGGGGATCCAGTGTCTGTCAGCCTGGGATGACATGCTCGACAAGCCACGTTGCTTCACAAGAGACGGCTTGCACCTGTCACCCCTAGGCTTTCTAATACTAGCAAAGGCTCTTGCTGCCCCCATAGTGCCTTTTTTAGGCAAGGCTCAAAAGTCAAACCCACCTCCGTAAACAGCACAATTAACAAAAAACTGAGGGTTATGCTACTCAATACCAGGAGGTTAAATCTCAAAATGCACGCTCTCAAAACACTCCTCAGTATGAAGAACGTCGACATCTGTGCAGTAACTGAAACCTGGTTCAAGGCTCCAAGAGCACCCCAGCACTATCAGGCTACAACTCATACCACACGTTTCGGCCACAGAACATGGGCCGAAACACAAAAGGAGGGGGTGTATCCACATTCATCAAGGATACCTACACCTCCAGTTTAGTGGTGCAGCATGATACCTCTGAGATCATCCATGTGCAACTAACATCGGGCAAATCTGCAATGCAAATTGTGACCTGCTACAGATCACCCTCCATGTCCCAGGACCACCACTCCACCTTTCTGGAGACACTGGAAAACATGAAGGTCCTACCAAACACCCTGATATTGGGCGATTTCAATTACCCTACCATTCACTGGGAAAACTACTTGAGTACAAATTCCCAGGCCCAGCGCTTCCTGGAATTCATTAACTCAAACGTCCTGGATCAGCTGGTAAACTCCCCTACCACAGGTGAAAACATGTTGGACCTGATCATCACCAACATGGGCGACAGGTGTTCCACACCAGAGGTCAACCCATCACTGGTTAGATCAGGCCATAAACTAATCACTCTGGATGCAATAAGTAAAATAAATATTTCTGTAATCACTCTGGATGTCCACACCCCACCACCATCCCCAACTAAGGAAACCACAATAAAACATTTTTCTAAAGCAAACTTCACCTTACTTAAGACAGAGGTGGTAAGTTTCACAGCCCCCACGCTAAAGGATAATGCTGCCCAAGATGCAGAAACCTTTACAAATGCACTCTATGAGCACCTGCAAGAATGCATGGATCGTGCCATCCCTAGCAAAACCAAGACTCACTTCTCTAAGAGAAGGAAACCAGTTTGGTGGACCCCTGCAATAAACAGGCTATACAATAGAAGGAGGTAACTAGTTCAGAAAAAAAGCAAATCCCAAGAAGGAAAGACATCCCTATCAGTATCAGTAAGAAACTGAGGCCCCTCATGAAATCATCCAAGGCTAACTTCAAAAGAAAAATAGCCAAGGATTCAAAAGATAACCACAAAGCCTTCTTTAGCTATGTTAAGAATCTAAGTGGCAACTCGCAGATATGCACTGAACTAATGCAAAATAGCACAAAATATACTGAACCTACTGATATTGCCAACATCCTGGCAGATAGATGCAGTACAAACTTCACCCCCCCCTCTCACCTCCAAAAGGGCCCACAACAATACCGGAAAAGTGTAGTGTCCCAAAAATCACAGACGCACAGGTGAAAATAGCCCTTTCAAAAGCCAAAAACACAGCGCCAATGGGACCAGATGGTGTCCCAGGCTGCGTCTTGCACAAACTACAGGACAAACTAACCCCCACCTAAACACACTGTTCAACCTCAGCCTCTCCACAGGCTACGTGCCCATAGAATGGCACACAGCAATGGTTATGCCTCTCCACAAAGGACGGGCCACAACTGACCCTGGTAACTATCGCCCCATAAGCCTGACTAGCCTGGTCTGCAAGGCTATGGAATGCATCATCATGGAACTCATTAACAAAGACATTGGGAACCTCCAAACACTTGACCTGACCCAGTTTGCTTTGTTAAGGGCAGATCATGCCTACTAAACCTGGTTGACTTCGTCGAGACAGTCACCAAGGCCATAGATGAGGGAAAGGTGGTTCACACAGCCTACCTTGACCTCGCCAAGGCTTTCGACACCATTCCCCACTCAGATATTACAGAAAATACTCACCAGCCTGAACATAAACCCCTAAGTCATGAGATGGGTTGCCAACTGGCTTACAGACAGAACTCACATGATAAAAATAGCAGGCTCCAGGTCCGACTCTAAACCAGTCACAGGTGGTGTCCCACAAGGCTCGGTCCTGGGATGCCTACTGTTCGGCATATATTTCTCAGAAGTACATGCAAACACAGGAGGACAATGGCTAACCAAGTTCGCTGATGACTGCAAACTGGGAGCCATAACTGACTCTCCGGCTGACACGGACATCCTCCAAAAGGGCCTTACTGAGACGGACACTTGGTGTCAAAGTCATGGCCTCAGGCTAAATGCCAAAAAATGCATAGTCATTCTGTTTGGAAATAACAAAACACCCATGAATTACCACATAGGTGGCAGCCCCCTTAACACAGAAGAGGTAATAAGAGATATGGGGACCCAGGTAGATAGAAATCTCTCCTTTGACAATCATATTGCCAAAGTAGTTAGGAAATCCTTCTATGTGGCCCATCTAATTACTAAAGGGTTCACATCTAGAAATAAAGAGGTTATAGTGCCCCTCTACTCATCACTCATTAGATCCATCATAGAGTACAATGCCCCATTTGGGATGTACCTCACAAGACACTTCCAACAGCTGAAAAGACCACAAAAGTACCTCACCAAGAGGAGTACTGGCCTCAAACATATGTCCTATGCAGCCTGACTGAAAAAACTCCGGCTGTACTCAGTGGCATATCGCTTACTCAGAGGTGATCTCTGCCTGACTTACAAAGCCATGTCCAACTCAGAATTGATGGACATGCTCCACCTAAAGAAATCAAAGTCACTGCGAGCCACGCACTCTAGTGAGCTAAACCTCGCCACAACAATAAATAGAACATGCTGGAGGGATAGATTGCTGTCACAGAAACTCCCCATGCTTTGGAACAAAATTCCAAATGATATCAGGCAGAGCCCCTCACTAACACTCTTCAAGAGAAACCTTGACGAGTGGATGGGTAACAGAAAATACACCCCTGGGATCACTTCATTGACTCTGCTTGACAGAGGATCAGTTAATTAATCAATGGGGTGGCGAAAGCCGACACACTCTGGCTAGGCTTGTAAATGCCCTCGGGCAGATAGCCTAGTACCTACCTATGAACCTATGGAAAATTGTCACCTCCATGCAGTTTAGAGGGTCTCTGAGAGTTAAACGAGTGCGATACTGCATGTGCGATGCGTAAAACCGATGCTTTTGCTGTCACTTTCTTTCTTTAATTGTGCTAAATAGAACTAGTCCACCCCTTTGTCATTGAGGGGGACTTGATGCTGTCCACCAACTGACTCTCTATATGCTTTTACAACCACCTTGGATGAAGACTTGCTCCAAACACATGCTTTCTTTCTTTTCCTGTTACTTTTGAATTTTCTAAAAAAAATGCTCTTTGTAGAACATGTGTTGGGGGTCATTAGTGGTTTTCATTTGGAGAAGATAATAGAGTCAATCACTAGGGTAGAATCATGCCCCCTCAACCCACAGATGTTCAAAATAGGAACAAAGATCCTTAAAAAGTAAGAACATTCAGCTAAAAATCTGGACATCTAATTTGTATAAAATTTGAATACCAAATGGCACATAGCTCTTTCTGCTTCCAACAAGAATGTGAGATATTACTCAGAAACATATTTCAAAAACGAGAGTCACAAAATGATGGAAAAATATAAGCATATTAACAAAGAGACAGTGTAAAATCTGTTGACTTTAACGAAGTGCGTCACAAAATTCTACCATACAAGGTTATTTCTGCTTCAGAAAACATAGTTGTAAAATGTGTGTCCTCTTTCTTTAAATTCTTGCCACTAGTTATTTCTGCTTCAGAAAAGGTCATTGTAAAATATGCGTCCTCTTTCTTTAAATTGTAATCATCAGGCCAGTAATAGAGCACAATGCTTCCTTTGGTATGTTCCTTTCCAAACACCTGCAGCAATTGGAGAGACCACAGAGGTTCCTTACAAAGAAAATTCAGGGTCTTCAAGATCTGTCTTATGTGGACAGACTGATATCATTGTCACTTTAAGACTGCTCAGAAGCGACCTGTGCCTTGCATATAGAGCAATCTCTGACCCAGCTTCAATGGAAATGCTGCACATTCGTAGATTGGAGGTAAGAGATTGAGATGTTTTTGGGATGGGGGACTGCAGTGTGCAGCTGAGAAGATAAATTCCTGTGTATTTAAAAGTAACAAGTTGGCCTTAATTTTTTTCACTTTCCATTACAGTCATACATCAGCATTGTACTCAATAACTGGCTGTCTGCGGTAGTCAAGACAGGATGTGTGTGATAGCAACTGATCATTGTCAGTTTCACATTGAGTAGAATTGTCAAATAACAGTGCCTTTTCTCTGGTTGAATGGCTGTGATTACATCTGTGTGGAGTCTGCACGTACTCCTTGTCTCTATGTGAGTTTTATCATTGTGCCTTTGTTTTTTCTCCTGCACTCTCGGCTATGTAATTTACACGTCTGGCCATTTGCACTTTCAGTTTTGTCCTAGTCTAACACCAGAGCAGTATACAGAAGATAACTATCCCTTTGGAAGGACAATAAGGCAGGCACTATTTCCACATAGGATTGTATATCCTTGCATTTTTCTTCTCGATTTTGGGAGGAGCCACTGCTTTGTTTTGAAAATGAAGCTTTACACACCATTTATTTTTCTTTGAAAGAAAAAATAAGACTGAATTTCTTTACTTACTTGTGATTTTTTTTTGTTCAGGCCATCATTCAATCAAAAAGTTGTAAAAACTATAGGATGCACATCAGAGAACTTAGAGCCCTATCACACAGCAACCCCAGATCCTTGGGTTAATGCACTTGTATCCTGCAGACTTACTGCAGTAGAATCCTGGCCACTTAGTGTGTGTTAAAAGCATGGTGGGTAGCTAAAAAGTAAAATAAATTGGAGAAAAGCAATAAAGATGTAAACTGTATAGATGTGGAGTCAGGATGAGGAGAAAACAGGGGAAGAGCACTGGGGAAGTACAGGAGGAAGCAATTAATAAAGAGCTGAATGATTTTATCTGGGAAGGTAAGAGAGGAAGAGGGCAAGAGTCAAGTGGGATAAGTTGATCCTTCCAAAAGAAAAAGGTGGTTTGAGATTACCTGATTTGAAGGTGTATTTCAGAACTGCACAATTAAGGCTCCTATACACAGCACAAGCAGAAAGCTATAATTCATAGTGGAAAGGGATGATGATGAAATGGGGAAAGTTCAAGAAACAAGGAGAGACTGGGATTTTAGATGCAGATCCTTAAGGAGAATAACAATAGCCATATAGAATAATATATTCATAAAACAGCAGATAGTATTCAAAGAACTAAGCCTACACTGGAATGGAGAAAAGAGATTCTCCCAAAAGGGACGACTACAATTAAGGGTACAGAGAACTGGCAAGAGGGGCTAGAATTTAGTGGAGAAAAATGAAACCAAGGAACTGGGAGCAAATAATCAGAGAAGCAAAGGTAATAGAATGGGAAGAGGCCAAGAATTGATTTGGACTGCAGACTAGACATTGTCTTCCCTGTCAACGATTGAAATCAGAGTATAGGCAAAAATAAAGGTATAAGGGAATCCTAAGTGAAAGACCAGCACTGGTAGATTTTAGTATATATAGATATATAGATATACATGGCTACCATCTGAAAGAGTGAACACTCATATGAGCAAATGCTTATTCCTGGTGTAAAAAAAAAGCAAACAGTCATATGAGTAAACATTTATTCAAATGGAGTTTTTACCAGCAGCCTTTTGTATGTGATTGTGGTGCAGCAGGTTAAGGGAATTTGCCATTAACCCACTGTTTTGAGATCTTGGAGTTAGTATACATATAATTAGTGTGGGGTGTGGAGGTGTAGGGGGCTTGCACCCTTGCAAAAAAAGTTTTCTTTTTACATTTTCAATCACTTTAGATTTGCTCTAAAGTGATCATCTTTGAAAATTCGCTGTTGTGAATGTCTGATATTTGATTAAATGCTCATATACATGCATAGGTTCATAGGTAACTATTAGGCAATCAGTCTGTAGACCATTTCAAGCCTAGCCAAAAACCCTATCCAAAATTTGCCTCTAGCCTCAAGGACGGCAAGACAAGATAGTCCAAGAAAGAATTTTAGGCCACCCATCCAATTATCTAGGTTTACCTTGAAGGTGGCAAGGATGCTACTCTGCTTGACATGTAGTAGAAGTTTGTTCCAAAGGTGAGGAATACTTTGTAATATAAATCTAGCACATCAATCTGAGTCATTTATCTGGTGATGAAGGTTTAGTTCCTTTAACCGAGTATTTGATGAACCATTAGTTCTGCGAAAGGATGAGATCAAATAGGATTGGATCTTTCATGGCACAAAAGGCTAGACATAGATTTCCACATAAAAATGTGTAAGTGACAGAATACAAAGAAAGGGCTGCTGTTCTCTCCTGATAACTAATATTTTGAAAGTCATTGATCTTTTTAGTAATGAATCTCAGGTCTCAAGTTGTGTGATATGTTTAGATAAATACATGCCAAAAGGTGGATTATATTCAGTAATGGGTTTGATAAGATATGAGTAAAGGGAAATTAAGACTTCTTTGGATCTGGTGGATGCTTTTGGAAATTAGATGGGTAAGATATAAAGCTTTCTGAACTATTGTGGAGACATGATGGTTAAATAACAAGGAATTATGAACAAGAGTACCCAGATCCCTTACAATAGTGTCTGAGTGGAGGGGTGCATCTCCTATATGTTAAGTGAAACTATTTTGTTTACCAAAATGAACTATTCTTTACATTTTTACATTTAATTTGAGACATTGTTCTTACACTAATTGTTAACATGGTCTAAGCCATGTTAGAGCAATTGTGAGTCAGTTGAAGCTCAATTAACATCTAATTTACAGTAAACTACAAATTTACTGAGCATAGCCCAGAAGTGCTGGCTTGAAGGTCTGAGAAACATATGCCAAATAGGACAGGGCCTCAAACTGTAGCCCTGTGGTTCATCACTGGTAACTTTTTTGCTTTTAGAAGTGGCACCTGCTACTCTAACCACATGGGTTCTGTCAACCAGTTAGCTACACATTGTACAATATAAGGATTTATATACAGATTTACAAGTCTAACAGTAATGCCCGCATGAAGAATAGTGTCAAATGCCTTGGCCAGGTCTAGATATGCTGTATGCGCTGCATAACCACTATCCACTGCTTCAGTTATTTTTTCAAAGAAATTAATGAGGTTAAACAGGCAGGACCTTACTTTGTCAAACTGGTATGGATCCAGGGTTAAGAGGTTTTCAATATCCAGATTAATGAAGTCTGAGATAATAGGCTCTACAGCTTTACATATGAAGCTAGCAAGACTATTTTATTTCTATAATTACCAGGGTCCGTGGTTAGGTCATCCTTGTGTAATGGCATTACAATTGCTTTTGTCAAGGCTTCAGGAATGTAACCAGTAGAGATTTTTAAATTAAAGAGGTTAGGTAGAGGTTCAGAAAGGACACATTTGGCACTGATAATCAGGCAACCTATTGTTTTGTCAGGGCCCATGGATGAAGTATTCTTTGTTGTTGAAAGGGATGAGAGAACTTGTTCCATCATAATTAAAGTGTGTGCCTCAGATTGTGGGACCTGTGGGTGGTGTAACATTTGAGTCAAATTTGTTAGCTAGGATATTAACTATTTCCTTTGGGTTAGAGAGGATAATAATTTTGTGGACTAACTCCTAACACTATAGGGTGATAGTTCTTAACTTTCTGATTTAGTTAAAGAAAGTTTTGCAGTTATTTTTGGTTTTAGTAGCTATTTTACATTCATACTCAGCTTTGAACTTCCTAGTGGTTCCTTAAGCTCTTTATTAGTTTTGTTAAGTGCTTATACTGTAGGGAGAATGAGATCTCACATAAGCACTAAGCAGTTTCTTTCTCTTATTATATAATTTATTAATGCAGGTATTCCATCACAGGGTTTTGTTTTTAAACTTCTCATTATATTTGTTGCTGATAGGGAGTGTCTCATCAATACAACTATTTAAGTGGGAGTAGAAGTCAGAAGCACCTGAAGCAGCTTTAGCAAAAGGATCCTTCAGAGGAGGATAACAGCAGAATTTATTTTAGGTTATCAAGTAACTGTTGAAGGTTTGCTTTTGAGAAGTCTCCAAACACAGAGCTATTAATAGGGGAAGTACCACCAATTTTAAAGGAAAAGGGCACTAAATTATGATCTGATTTTAACAAGACACGACGATACATATGGAGCTGTACAAGAAGTGGCCATATTTGTGAGGACTATATCCAAGATATTAGGGCCCCTAGTTGGATGGTTAAATATTTGTGAAACACAGTTAGCATTTACAATGTCAAGGAAGTGCTTAGCATGCCAACCAAACATAGGCAGCTGGTCTATTCATGGACAGCTGAAGCCCCTTCAGTATAAAGGTTATGGGTTTAACTGGAATTTCAGCTAATGTAGTAAGATAGCTATTGAGCTCACAAGGGGACACAGAGACTGCTCTATAGCTTGCTGTGAAATGCTAATTGGTCTTGTTTAGGGTGATGTGGACTTCTAGGAGTTCACATGTGGTGTTCCAAAGAATCCGTCTTAAGGTACAGATGTCTTTGATAGATACTGATACTCCTTCACAATTACCAGTGGGTCTGAAAACATGATAGGCAACATACCCAGGAATAGAGGGCGTGCTTTCATTACTATGACACCATGTTTCTGTAACTACACATGTATCAATGTGTTCAAGTTGCAGGAGAGCCTCAGATTCGGGCATTTTTTTTATTAAGACTCGTGGCATTAAGTAGAGCAACATTAATGTGTTCCAAATTAGAATTTACTAGGTTGCAATGTCAATTAGATGGACTCTGTCTAAAAAAGGCACAATGGGGACAGCAAAGGCTTCAGCTAGAATGAGAAAGCCTTGGTAAGAGAGGTGAAGGCCATTCCTGGCAAAGCAGGAAGACTTCTCAGCCATCTCATCCCAAGCTGATACATACTGTCTCCCCCTAGAATGACACCAACTCTATAGCCAGTTATTAAAACTAGTTATCTTGTTTTTGAATCTTGGCATCATTGTGTGATGGCAAAATACCACTCAAGACCAGTGTCCTTCCTGACTCAGACACATGCATAGCAAGCTCAATCATATCCTTCTGCAAGTCACTTTGGATAGTGTGTCTAAGGTCATTCACCCAAATGTGGACCACTATGATGTCATAATCATATTAGTCAGGATGGAGGGATCTAAGAACCCTTGTTACATGACAGACAGCTAACCGTCACCCTATTCTTATGCAGGCTGGTGAGCATGGTGTCTGTATGCCTTACGATAGAGTCACTTATTACTAAAATATTACCATGGTTTGATGCAATCTCAGTGGGTCATAATAGCTTGAAGTCTGCACCATTGTGACTCCTAGAGGTATGTGTCTTTGGTGTGGGTGTGAAAGGTGAAGGTGGCTGTGTTGCTGTGTATACTAATGACTGAGGTTTCTTAGACTTTAGCCTGGAAGCCTTAGGAAAGGCTCTCTTAACAACCTCAGCATAAGCTGGTTTAATGGAAGCGCTCTTTGTTGTATGTGTATATGCATTGTGCTTACCAAATGTGTTCTGAAATGAGTAGGTAGCCTCCAGGTTAAGCAAATGCCTCTCATAAGGTAAAACACTGTGAGGCAGCAATAAAAAGTTTTCAGTAAGCATGAGACAGTTACTGCACTGCCTCAAAATACCTTATGCTATCAGGCCGGCTACAGAAGGAGAAACAGCTGACTGAGATTTCATACTGTCCAGTTCAGATGACGGGTATAGGATAGGTTATGAAGAGGCTAGCTGACTGAGTTAGAAAAAGGTGATAAAGTAGGATATGGCTAAAGGATAGAATAATGAGCTCTGACTACTGTAGTAGTCGCAATGTACGAAATTAAATGTACGAGTGACAGACTATGTAGGATCAATAAGGAAATCGGTAACAGTGGAAAATTCAGTAAATAGGTTTATCCAATAGGCTAATGTGGTTTCTACCTAGCCAGTAAAAAACAATGAACAATGGCTAGTCTAACTCAATGGATCAGGATGCAGTAACCATAATAGCTACAGATAATGTAAATGTGCAGTTTCAAGTTGAGTAACAGTATAGCAGTTAGTCAAGTAATAAAGGTATATCACAAAGATAACCTTGTACTCTCTACTGTGGTACTGCAGAGAAGTAGCTGTAAATACTATAACACTAGAGTAATGGGAATAAGCAGAACTTCAACAATACCAATGTTCAAAAAGTGCAGTCAGTTTCTGAGATAATAAATGCATTTGTTTTTATATACCTAGTATGAGCAACAGACAATTATTACCTTATATAATGCCAATAGCAACAGTACCAAAGCAACAAAGTGCAATTGTGCAGTATTATTTAAACTTAATGGCACTACAGTCATTAAATCAAAAGTAAACAGCAGTACAATACCAACAAGGAGAAAAAGTGCAATGCTATTGAAACTTGACAACACAACTTCAGAACAAAAGTGCCAGTTTCAACAATGTGTTTACAAGAAGTGCAATTAGTAAGTTAATAAGAGACAATGATTTCCCTGTATGAAATCAGGCATTATAAAAATCAGTCACAGTAGTACAACAAGGTTATAGGTTCATAGGTTCATAGGTAAGTACTAGGCTATCTGCCCAAGGGCATTTATAAGCCTAGCCAGAATGTGTTTGCTTTCGCCACCCCCTTAGATTAGCTCCCTGTGTCCCTGTCCAGCAGAGCCATTAGTTCCCTGTGCCACTGTCCAGATGAGCCACTGCAGTGATCACCGGGGTAAATTTTCTGTTTCCCATCCACCCGTCAAGGTTTCTCTTGAAGAGTGTTAGTCAGGGTCTCTGCCTGATATATATTGGAATCCTGTTCCAAAGCATGGGGAGTCTCTGGGACAGGAATCTATCCCTCCAGCATGTCCAATTTATCGTTGTGGTGAGGTTTATATCTCTAGAGAGTGTGGCTCTCCAGGATTTGTTTTTTTTTAGCTGGAGCATGTCCATCAATTCTGGGTTGGACATGGCCTTGTATGTCAGGCAGAGATCACCTCTGAGTAAGCGGTATGCAACCAAGTACAGCTTTCTTGAGTCGGGCTGCATAGGGCATCAGTTTGAGGCCAGTAATCCTCTTGGTGAGGTACTTTTGTGGTCTTTCCAGCTGTTGCAGGTGTCTTGTAAGGTACATCCCAAATGGGGTGTTGTATTCTATGATGGGTCTAATGAGTGATGAGTAGAGAGGCACAGTAAACTCTTTTGTTCTAGATGTGAACCCTTTTGTAATTAGGTGGGCCACATAGAAGGATTTTCTAACCACCTTGGCAATATGATTATCAAAGGAGAGATTACTACCTACTTGGGTCTCCAGATCCCTTATTACATTTTCATTATTTAGGGGACTGCCACCTATGTGGTAGTTCATGGGTACTTTGTTTTTTCCAAAGGGGATGACTATGCACTTTTTGGTATTTAGTTTGAGGCCATGATTTTGACACCAGGTATCCGTCTCAGTGAGACCCTTCTGGAGGGTGTCTGTATTAGCCGGGGAATCAATTATGGCCGCTAGTTTGCAGTCGTCTGAGAACTTGGTCAGCCATAGTCCTCCTATGCTTGCCTGTACCTCTGAGAAGTATATACCGAACAGGAGGGGTTCTAGGACTGAGCCCTGGGGGACGCCACTTGTAACTAGTTTAGAGTCGGACATAGAGCCTGCAACTCTCACCATGTGGGTTCTGTGCATGAACCAGTTGGCAACCCATTTCGTGACATAGGTGAATACATTTATGAAAAAGAAGACACTGAAATTTATATCATATAAAAAATGTTGAGAGGTTTCCTTACTTGTTTAGACTAGGCTCTCTTGTTTGATACTTAATAGGATGAAGACTGAGCAACTCGCTAAACTAAGCAAGCCTCCTGGTATTTAAAGCTTGTAAGCCTCAACCTGCAGAAGCCAGCCAATCAAAATGCAGCCAACACCCCTACAGAAACTGGCCACTCAAAATCAAGCACTGCGATCCCTCACTGTAACCCAAGCTAAGGTAGTTGTTATGTAGCAGCCTCTGCTCTTGCCAAAGGCTGGAACACCGCAGATCTGGTCTTAGGAAGCGAATGAAGTCCTGGTAGTGCAATGAATCAGCAGAAACCCAGATGGTAAAGGACTTTATAGTCCTCTCCTCCTTCTTTGTAGTCTTCTTGTCTTTGGAGTAGCCCAGCACTAAAGAGCAGTAAACTGAGCAAACCTACTGGTATTTAAAGCCTGTAAGGCTTCACCCCTGCAAAAATCAGTCAATCAAAATGCAGCCATTGCTACACACACACACACACATACACACACACACTCGCACATGCACACACACACACACACACACACACACACACACACACACACACACACACACACACACACACACACACACACACACACACACACACACACACACACACACACACGCACACACACATATGCACATAGACACACACACATGCATGACCATCAGTGGAGTACTTGCAAGAGTCTGACTGTATACCTCAGGTGTTTGCATCAAATGAATAAACACATAATGCAGTGTGCAACCCACTTTAACCTTACAAATATCTCTCACTTTTAAGCTCAAGAATCAAGGAGAAACCGAAAAAGTAATGTCCAAAATTAGGGACATATATTGCCTTTATATACTTATAAAAGTTGCTAGAATAACAGGCTTTGTATTGGCATGATTTTCTTTGAAGGCTAAGTCTGAAGCTCAGATGTCTGTCATTATGCAGTCCACACTGACTTGTCTGAATACCACAAGTTAAAAGACAAACCCCCCAGAAAAACACACACCCCAAAGTGGGAGACAAAATCAGGGATAGCTGAGAGCTTTAGGCCTCCACACACACATATACATGCATACATACATAACTACACACATATACACATGCGCTTAAATGAAGTATTTTTCTTCCTACATGATGCTGGCAGCAGCAGGCAGAATGCCTATAACTCTGTGTGGTATAGACTTCTTAGGAGAGACCTATGCCTGCTCTACAGAGTAACCCAAGACCCAAACCTAGTGAACTTACTAAATATCTGTAAATCATATGGGTCTAAGGCTACACATCCCAGGGACTTAAATATGGCCTGCGACTTAAATAGGACTTGTTGGAGGGACAGATTTATCTCCCAGTGACTGCCACATCTTTGGAACAGGCTACCAGTTCATGTGAAACAGAGCACCTCTATGATACTGTTCAAGAGGAACCTGGAAGAGTGGATGGACCACTGTAAATTCTTACTGGGGATAGCACTCACAACCCTCCTGGAAATGGGCAGACATCACTAAATGCAATTGTGGGTATTGACTAGTACTTCTATGGTATTACATTGGGTTGAAACGGCTAAGCTTAAAATGACCTCCGGGTCAATAACCTAGTAATCTCCTATGATCCTATGAGCCTATGACAAACTAAAGCATAACATGTGGATAGATTAGATTAGACAGAGAGATTATATAGACATACAGATATCTACATCTATATATCTATATCTATATCGATATCTAGACCCATACCTTTATACTTAAAAAAGAAATTACTTCTTTTCTTGTATGCACTAGCGTTTCATCTCTTTCCTTTACTTCAAATCAGACTGTCTCAGTTACCTGAGGCAGCACCTGAGTTCATAGACAGAGATCCTTTCTGCTTCATGCAGGAACCAAGTAAGACTCTGAATAATTTCTGAAATTTTCAAGATCTCTTCCAATTGGTGGAGTAAGTCTATGCCAGTCTGACGCCAGACTGTTTTGAAAACAGTCTGGCAAGTGGTTTTAGACATTTTTTATTTTATTCAGATCTCCTTGTAACTTGAATTTCAAGCAGCTGGAACAAAACAAAAACCAGAAAGCCATCTATTATTTTTTAAATAATAGCCGACTTTCTGAATTTAAAACACAATTACTTTTATTTTTATTTTGAACCTGGGGGGGCTGCAGTCCAGCAGTAGGTACCATAAGCTGTCCCTGGTTCCAAACACATGTTCCCCATCCCATTGTGTCCTTCATTATTTTGCACTATTTTCTGTAACAACTTTTCACTGTTTCTTTTCTTTTCTGTTTCTGTTTCTAAAGGCTACAAACACTGTGCCCAGCATTGGTACTGCCAGTGAAGATATATACTTTGTTCATATTCACGGGGTTTCTGATTCATACATTTGTGATGTTGCCATCTGCATTGTCCATTAGTAGGCAGCTGATGAAGTAATGGCTCTTCCTCTTCATGTATGCCATCCTCTATGGGCTGGCTGGGGCTTTGTTGACCACATTTATGCCATCTGTGACATAAAGCACCACCGGCTTACCTGACAGTATGTGGCATTGCAGTGCTGTGGTGCATCTTTCCAGTTAGATGCTGGGGCAGTCATCTGCTCATCTACATGCAGCAAATGTGTCTATATTAGTTTATCAAATGTTCACTGCCGCAAGCTACTTCTCATCAAACCAGATACAGCGAATGTTCACTTTAATAAACATTCACTTCAACGAATGACTTACCCAGAGAAAGGAATGACTTGGACATCATCAGAAATTTGCCCTTTTTCCCATTGTAGTGTAATCTCATAGTTGGTATATATAGTTGGGGAGGGGTGCACCCCCCCCCCTCCCCACCAGGGTAGGTTTGAAATACTGTGCTATCTGTGGTGGTTGGAATGCTGGACAACTTGTTCTTTCCCAGGGTAAGTCATCCATTGAAGTGAATGTTCTCTGTATTTGATTCGATGAACAGTGGTTCACTGTAGTGTACCTTTGATAAAGTGATATAGACCTGACCTGCAGCATACCCCTGAGGAAGGCAACCAGTGGGAGTCTCTGGGATGCCTACTGCAATAATAACAGAATGTTCCTGTTGCCAGGATGCAGGATGCTATGGTGAGTTTTCTTGTCACTGTGACTGATAGTCCACCATACTCTTGAGTGGGGCTGATTTAGGGTCTATATGTTTCGACAGTATCTGTTAACATCCACAGTCTTGTAAACAAAACTACCAACCTTCAAGCTTTCATTTCCCACTATACTCCACACATCTTAAGCTTATATGAAACCTGGCTAAAACTCCATATCCCAAATAATGTCATCCTACCCCCTGGATACAATATTTACCGTCAGGATAGACTTTCAAGAAAAGGAGGTGGGGTTGCCTTAATCTATTCTGTAGAACTTAACCTCTTCCCCCCTATCCACACATCCACCTGATTTCCCCCCTGCCAAACTAATGTTAGTTAACTGCCAGATAAACATCCACAAAAAATTTGCTATTGCTTCCATCTACATCCCACCCGGAAAAAAATTCCCTATTCTTGAAAAGATATTATCATGGATCTCCCTAAATATGCCCTATGAAACAATAACACTGGGGGATGTAAACATAGACTGGAAGGCACTCAGTGATAACTCTCCAGACCAAAGCATCAATCTCTTTGGTTTCACCCAACCTGCTTAAATAAATTATCTAATACTGGCACAATTATTGGCTGGATATTAACTAACACCCCTCACCTTTATCACAACTCCAAAACACTTCCCAACACCTTAAGTGACCACCGCCCTATGTGTATTGAAAGGCACTCCCATGAAATATGTAGGCCTCATCTCTGTAGAGACTCTTGAAAACTCTCAGGCTTTGACCCAATAACTTTTAATGACAGACTCTCATCTTTAAATTGGTCCTTCCTGTATAATCTCCCTCTCAGTGATGCCGTACTACAATTCAACAACGTGTTCCTAGAGATTCTAAACTCACTAGCTCCCCTACAGAAAATCAGAATAAAATCTAACCATGCCCCCTGGCTGTCAAAGAAACTCGCTCCCTTATGCATCAGCAAGACTTTGTATGGAAAATTTGGTTAAAAATCAAAATCTCCCACCCACCATCAAAACCTGAAAGAACTCAAAAACCTGACAAAGAAATACATCCTCAATGGTAAAAGAAAGTTTTACTTTAAGGCTCAGACAAGCAATCACACTAACCCCAAAGCTTTCTGGAGAGCCATTAACTCTATCCTCCACCCCGGAAACCCTCAGACACCTAATCCCTGCCCTAATGCATCAGCCCAGGAGACCACCACCCTTCTTAACCACTACTACATTGATACTATTCAAAAACTTAGCAACCCTAACCACAACTCAACTAATAGTCTCTCCTCTTATACCCTCTTATTCTACCCTCTTTTCTCTCAGACCCATACCAACCTCATATATTAAATCCCTCCTCCAAAAGCTAAAGCCAAGTTCCCCCTCTGTTGATAATATACCTTCCCTCTTTCTCAGCCTTGCAGCTGACTCTATTGCTTATCCATTCTCAATGCTCATCAACAGATCCATTCATGAAGCCACTGTATCTGACATATGGAAAAAATTCTATGTCATAACACTCCATAAAGGAGGCAATTCCACTGACCCATCCAACTGTAGACCCATAGCTATCCCCTCCCCCTTCTCAAAATTCCTTGAAAAATGCATTCATTCCCAGTTTCTCAAATACCTCATCCAAGAAAACCATCTGACACCCACCCAACATGGTTTCTATCCAAACCATAGTACCACAACTGCTCTTTTATCTTTCATTAACAATATAGCTGATGCCCTGGACAATAATAAATTTGTATCATGTCTCTTCTTAGACCTTTCAAAAACCTTCAATACAGTTTCCCATTCTAAACTACTAACCAAGCTAGCCAGCCTTAATCTCTCATCCTCCACCCTTAAATGGTTCTCTAGTTATCTCTCAAATAGAAGGCAATCAGTTAGATGACATTCCTCCTGCTCCCACTTCCACCCTATCCATGCATGCATTCCTCAGGGCTCCATCCTGGGACCCCTTCTCTTCAATATTTCACCAATGACCTATATACATCTTGCTGCCACTCCTCTCTCATTCAGTATACTGACAATTTAACACTCATCTCTTACTCTAACAACATCTCACAACTTCTCGTTGTTACCTAAGACTTATTTATCTCTGTTGAAACATGGCTTACTGAAAACCAGCTGATTCTTAATCCAAAAAAAAATAAACTCTTACTCTTTCTTCCAAAATCTCTCTCACACCTCAAACGCACCTTCGCCATATTCTCCTTAAATAATACCATCATAAATGTAGAACCCCACACTATGTTACTCGGAATGATAATTGACAATGAATTAAAATTTGATCTCCATGTCTGACAGTCAATATAAAAAAAAAAAAAAAACAATCAAAAACTCAGTCTCCTCTATAGAAATAGCAAATACCTCAGAAAGGAATCTAGGGTGTCTTTGGCTTAGTCTTATTTACTTCCAAGTCTACTCTGTGCTGCCCCAACTCTTACCAACCTTCAGTCCTCCTTAACTACTAAGCTTGAACAAACATACAATAAAATCGCTATATTTGCTGCAAACCTACCACACACCACTCACCACTGCCTGGCTCTAAAAAAACTATAGTGGCTTGAATTCCCCCAACAACTTCTACTTTCCCAGCTTAATATAACTCACTTCGTACTCAACAACCCTACTACCTGCCCCTCTCTAGCCAATGTTATATCTTCCTATACCCCCAAACACTGGGTCTATATCACCATGTCGAATGGTTAAAACGCAGAAGTCAATTTCATCAAACTGAAATGTTCGAAATTTCAGAAGAGCGAACTGATGGAACATCGATTTCTTTCCCAGGAAAATAAATCGGTGTTCCGTGCAAAACAAAATTGTAAATACTTTAAACACTAACAGAAGTGGGGGGCTTCACCCCCAAACCCCCAATGTGCCCCCCACACCCCCCTACTTAAATATATCAACTCCAAGACCACACCACAGTGGAGGAAAAAGCAAACTCTGGTGACGGCCCACAGATTTCTTTCCCTGGGAAAGAAATCGATGTTCCATCAGTTCGCTCTTCTGAGATTTTGAATATTTCAGTTCAATGAAATTGACTTTGGTGTTTTCAGCATTCGAAATGCTGATAGGAACCCCACACACCCACTCCGTAGTAACGACCAACACCTTCTTCAAATATACAAACCCAATAGAGCTATAGGAAAGCTATTATACAAATACTCAGTATCTCAACACTGGAACAGACTCCCTCTCATCATAAGAAGGATTACTCACCCAACTCTTTCAAAAAAGAACTTAAGAACTATTTAGCCAGTTCTTGGATCTGCCCTTGTCATGACCCAACATAAACCCTTCATCTCTCCTCCTCAACCTTTCATTTTCCCCTACTCTTTTTTTTTTCTTTCTCCAAACTCTTTCTAATGCTCTTATTTAATACTTTTTGTCCCTCTCACCATTTATTTTTTAAAAACTCTCATAGGAGGCCTTAGTGTTACAGTTTTTCATCTTATGGTTTTCTCACAGTAAAAATGGGAATTTTTAGCATATGAGAATTTTTTTGCTTGTTTTGATTTCTAAAGTTTGTAACATTTTATTTATTGCTGTCATTGTTCTTTGTTATCTTTACACCATTACAATTGCCATTTTTAATTACTATATGTTTTTAATTACTGTACTGTATGTATGTAACTTTGTAACTTCAATTTCTTGTGATTATTGTATGATCTGTGTTAGAGCTTTTCTCCTCGGGTCTCCACTGAAAATGTCAAATAAATAAATAAATAAATAATATCATCCATGTCACATGTGTGGTATAGGATTGCATAACACAGGTCAGTAATGTTTTACAGGGTTTTATACCTCATGTACCATGTCTGGCCCAAAGTTGCATAACAGGCATTGCACGTGAGGTATACAATCTGCATAATGTCATATGTGTGTGGTATAGGGTTGCATAACATCTAACATATGTTGTATAGAGTCAAGAGTGGTACATAGCATTTGCATAACATATACCACATCTCATGCATGGCATATGGCTGAAGAGTGTGGCACATAGTAGCTTAATTCATGTGTATTTATAGGATTGCAACACACAACTCTGCAGTTTGGCCATCGTTATTTCTTTGTTTTAAAAGTGTCAATGAATGGACGTTGTAAAGGTATAGACTTTTATTTTCATTACTGTGGTGTTTTCTGACTTCTTCAATACAGGCTTGGCATTTTTGCCTTCTGTCTTGTGTTGTTTGTGTTCGTGAATCATACCTCTATGGCCCATTCATACTGGAATAGGCAGCATTTTTCTACTTTCCATAACTTGAGAATAAATTTGTAAACTGAGTGGGCCCACTGAGCCAATATCAATTTTACAGTCAAGACTAAGAGCGAGATCTTTAAACACTAGACAAAAAAAAAAAAAAAACACAGCACAGATTACAATTCAAAAACAGGCAATGCAATCACTGAACATGCAACTGTTAAAGGTGCAGATTAGAAAACAAGATACAAAGCTTGAAGACAAAGCATGAACAAAATTACACAATGGGGACTGTAAGTCATTAAGACAGCAGATGAGACAATAATATAAGGTGAAAACAGATACATATAGATTACATATAGTTACTGAAGTGTTAACAGCTCAGGTTGCACTTATCGCTTAACTGTAACTCAGGTTGCAGTTTTCACTTAACTGTGGCTCAAGTTGTAGTTACTGCTTAACTGTAGGTCAGGTTGTATCTATTACTTAACTGTAACTCACACTGCAGTTATCTTTAAGCTGTGGCTGAGGTTGCAGTTATTGTTTAACTGTTCTGAAGAACATTAATGCCAGTGGAGCATTTAGTCAGCAGTTTTGTAACATGCCATCTCATGCTAGGTATGAAGGTTTGCTAGCATGCTGAGGATGAGTACAGAGGTGGAATGGCCAATAATAATTTAACCATTGGCTTAAAGTTAATTGGACCATATAACTATAATATTTATTGAAGCAGAGTACGATTGCAAAATTAGGACATATATTTATTAAACTTTAAAGTTGGAACTGGAAAAAGTTATAGGATATGGGGTCAATGAAGATAAAGAGACAAATAATTGCTTGGCATCATTTAAAGAATGAAAAAAGGAGCATAGCACAGAGAGTAGGAAGTAGGAGTGAGTGGGTAGGTGAGTGCTACAATATACTTACAATGACAACGGCCATGACAAAAGTTGTCTGCACATGACAGTATATGTGCAAGAAGATATCAATGTAGTGGGGACAGTGGGTCTATATCAGATCATTGAAACGGCTCATTATCGAATGCCGTAATGTCGAACTGCAAAACCCGAATCCTAACAATATTGAAACCTCAAAACAGCAAATTTTTTCCCAGGGAAAACATTCGCTGTTCCGAGAAACACACACACACCACAAGCACACTAAAAAGCAGCAATCCACACATATACATTTAAAAGTTGCATCTAACCCTACACTACACTGCAAATACACTACTATCTATCCACTTACCTTAACCCCGACTCTAACCCTAAGGTCCATCACTATCGCACACTCACCTCACCCGCGCCTTAACCCTAACTCACTTAACCTGCCCCGACTCCAAATTCTCACTATCGCACACTCACCCGTGTCCTAACCCTAACTCACTTAACCTGCCCCTAACCCCAAATTCTGTCACAATTGCACACTTATCTGACCCACTCCCTAACCCTAACTCACCCAACCTGCGCCCTAACCCGAATGTCCACACAATCACACACTTACCTTAACCCAACCCGTAACTTTCCACCGCATCACTGAAAACAGCGAAGCCACAACAACGGCCAACTGAATTCTTTCCCTAGGAAAGAATTCGGTTTTGTGCAGCTTTGCTGTTTTCAGCATTCGCGATATTGGGTTCGATATTAGATCATTCAAAATTCTGCCGTTTCGATAATCTAATATAGACCCAGGACAGTAGTATGGCATGCCTCATATACGAGAAACTATATATATATATATATATATATATATATATATATATATATATATATATATATGCAAAAACAGTGTGATATACATTGTCAATGTACAAGAGGCTATCTCTACAGGACACCTCTATGGGTGGGAGTGGTTTGCCAGTTTGAATGAGATAGTGTGTGGACTAGATTACTTCATACTGTAGCATTTAGATAACTAATGAGTTTGACTGATGTCTTAAAACACACAAAAGTGTTGGTGTTAAGCAGATTAAAGAACACACATTGCCATGCAGCCTACTGATCACATAGCTGATGACTGTGTTACCAGATGACTTGTAGTCCTTACACACCTGCAAATTCGGTTTGTCTTCTTAGCAAAGCTAGTGGGGACAGAGGCCGTAGAATGAGAGGAAGAGATGAAGTCCAAATGCAAAACACAAACCAGGAACCAGGAACAACAAATACAGACAATCAAAAACTGAAGGTACTGAAGACACCAGCAAGAAGTTTAAAAATGTATTAGTAATGAGCCAACAAGATTAAGCTCTTTCATCAGTCTATAACCAAGACTCGCTGGCTCGCTGGTGTCTTCAGTACCTTCAGTTTTAGAATGAGAGGAAGCCCATGAGATATCTACATGGTTCTTGCAGTAGACTGGAAATGGTAGTGCATTGGGAATGTTATAAATATAGTATCAGATAAGGCCTTCTGAGCCCTGCCAGAGATTCACAGTGGCAGTCCTCATATCAGCATTGAAGATTAAATTTGTTACTCGATGATAAGGAAGATAGTTTTGAGGTCATCAGTGTTTAATGTATGAAAAACAAATTCCCTATAGCAGTGTTTGGGGGAAAGACTGAGCTTCTGGCAATTTAAACTTTGCTTCAATTGAGGGAGAGAGTTCTTCACACAGTGAGGACCATCCAGTTTCTGATTAGTTTCTCTTACCAGCTTGGCTAAGTAAGCAGTGATGAACAGCTGCTTGTCTAAGTAGAACCTCTTGCCTATGATCTATCTAGGGTTTTGGTCATATGACTATTGGTCCTTGGCAGTCATCAAACTGTGGTGCTGTTATTTAATGCTAAGCATTTATTATCATTACTAAAAACTAAACAAAAACAACAAACCGGTTTTGGCTGTTACAATTTCATTGCCTTCCTCAGTGTTGAAAACAAGTCCACACAATTGTTCCTTTTATATTTTCACCAAGTAACAAAACAGATTATGATTGGTCAACTCACAAGTGCTCATTCAGTCCTGGTGGAAAAAGTCCACCTAGTTTAATAATCCATTTTTTCTCTTTAGCATCAAGAATAGAGTGCCATCCAGCCTTATTGGATATGTTACCCTTAATTATGTCAATAATTGTGAAATTAAAAGAGGCTGGAGGGTGATTTAAAGAATGTTGTATAGTGCGCTATTGGGTTTCTTGTTCCTCATATCACTCATATGTTCAGAGATTTGGATTCTAACTGCTCTGGAGGTCTGGCCCACATAAAACGGCAAGCAGCTAAGGACTGAATGAGCACTTATGAGTTAACCAGCCATAATCTATTTTGTTACTTGGTGAAAATATAAAAGGAACAATTGTGTGGACTTGTTTTCAACACTGAGGAAGGCTATGTAACTGTTACAGCTGAAACCGGTTTGTTGTTTTTGTTTATTTTTTAGCAATGATAATAAATGCTTAGCATTAAATAACAGCACCACAGTTTGCTGGCTCATTTTTGTTGTTTGATACTTTATATAGGAGCCGTGCAATTTTCCTACATGCAGGGAAACCTTTATTTCCTTGGCAGTCATCCCATTTTTCATATAGTCTGAAGATGATAACTTTTAGTTTGGAAAAATTCAAATGAAAGTTCCTGTATTGCTGACCGTTTTCCAGCTGGATAGGTCAGACTGAAGGGTTGTTGGAATGAATGTGTAATTATGCCAATAAGGTATATACATGCGACTAGCACTTGCCTAAGAAGAGATCCCTGGGGTACACCAGCAGTCAGTGTTGAGGGTTATGAGATGGTATTGTCACAGAGGACTGATGTCTATCAGTGAGAGTTATACAGCCAAAAACATGCTGTGATACCTAGACTGTTCTGCTTTACTATCACCAGAAAGGTGTCATACTCCTCCATATCAAATATCTTTCATAGGTCAAAGAGGTCCACCTAGTGCCTGCTGTATGTCCATAGTCCAAACACATGGTCAATGCATTTTGTAAAGCAGTAGCAAATTGACTGTGGAATCTCAGCTCACTTTGGTACTCTAAGTAGTGTTTCAGTTCACTGAAAAGTTGGAAATCTGGCAGTGTATAACTTTCTGTGCTACATCGAACAGGAGCAGAACATTAGCTACGTCTTCTGGTGTCCTATGCTGTGCAGTCCTCCAAACTGGCATCCCCTCAATGCAAAGCTGAGGAGCAAATTACACTGTGCTTTTCACCTATGACAATAAGCACAGTATTGGCATTCATTTGTGGAGCCACAATATTCTCACAGCTTCATAAATCAATGCCAGTATTGTATTTGCACACTATTGGCACCTGATGAATGCTTCCCCTAACAGCTTGCACTCAGGGCAGGCACTTCCTTCATCCTATCCTATTTATGGTTCTGGCCAGGAGATAAAAGAGACAAACTAGTCTGAAATTGATTACTTTAGTAATGAGGTCACTCTTGTGCAGTGAATATATTAACTCCTTCCATGACGTGAGATACCACCTCCTCTCTAAGCAGCCTTTTATAATCCCTCTGATAAGACAGGGTGATATATTTCCCAGTCAGACAGAGCTTTGGGCTGAAAGGAACCATTCATAAGTTTGAGAATTTCCACTTGATTAACAGATGTAAATGTTGGGGGAGTGGAGTCCATACAGGTAGGTGGTCCTTACATCAATATAGCAGATGGAGCAATTCTCTATGGGAGAAGGGACATGGTGATGACAATGTGTCGAACTCAGTATCTTTGATATCACTTTGATGCAAAGATTGAGAGGAAGAAAAGCACATGACCAGAAAAATGCTTGTTATCCTTATATTGTAGGAGCATAAAGCCCCACCAGAAAAGGTAAGGGTCAGCAAGATGACAAATGTACAGTTTTAGGATTAAGTCTGGCATGCCAGTGCAAACAGAATCATTTCAGCAGCTGCATAGCTCCTAAGTCTTGGGAAGTAGAGGAGAGGCAATGATGCCCCAAGTTACGTCCATCATTGCAAAGTTTTTTTTTTTCTGTATTTTTTTAGGAAATGTTATTGCTACTCAGAAGCCTTTATTTCAGGATAAAAAATGTCAGTGAGCTACTGTGCAGTGCTTCAAAAGCAGACAGAGGTAGTGGTGATGGCATGAACTGTATTATGCTAATCACATTGATTGGACGGTTCTGTATCTACCTGATTTGACTCCATGTTTATCAGGATCATATATTTGTGTAGGTCTGCTAACTTATTTACAGGGAACATAAACATGTCTCCTGTCTGGGAAAGGGCTGATGGGACATAGGCACTATACTATATATTGTAAGTGTTGTTCTAGCATCTTACCTTTCACTGTAACAGTTCTGTGATGGGACCTTTTCTCTTTCAGCCAAGCACAAAGCAATCTGTGAAGGCTACTGCTGGAGGCACTAGAGACTGGAGGCTAGGCAGTGATTACTGTACTGATGTATACTAACCTGTGTTATACAAACCAACTCCATTGGTAGCAAAGGCTCAGCAATGGCAACCTTCCCACTGTGTCCCCTCCCTACAGGTACAGACAGTGGACTGTGTTCAGTAGGTGGTTCATCTATAGCCCACCCTTGATGAAGTTGTAACTGGATACAGGGGTGGGCCTAACAGTCTCTCACCACTGTAGAGGTATGTCACACTCAATGGCAGGTAACTTATTTAATAGCTCTTGCTATCCTGTCATACTTTGAGCAGTTGATGAAAGTTGCATTTCAGACTGTCATGGAAAGGCACATGGGGTAAATGGAACACTTCCTGGAACAGATTGTGGATTCAGTCCCCTGAATGGCCTGCATCGGGCGCCACAGAAGGGAGTGGCCTATACCAGAAGGTTCTCCTAGATCCATCTGCTAGTGATGGATCATAGTAGTGTCTTCCTAACCTGGAATAGCAACCTTAATGCTGCTTATACCTGACTCTAATCCCACTTTTGTACATCCCATTCATCCTGTGATTAGCCTGCTACCTTGTGCATTATCCAGCTCTTGCCATAACAGTTTATCTGCTCTCCTTGTGTCTCTTTAATCCCATATCTTTCCATCCTAGTGTGTACACATTCACTCTTTTATTTATTGGAAAGAGAGAAAAGTAGTAATATTTCAAAACAAAATAAAAAGTAGGTTTGTTTAAATGTGGGTTTTGCACACAATGCAAACACATAAAAGTGTATAATAAATTCACTATTAAAAATGTTACATACAAAAATAATAAATGTTTTAATTGTGAATCCATGCAGGTGGTATATCTAGGAATATGTGAAATAAGTCCTGCTTAATATGTGGGAAAACTAGTAGAAAATTAAAAAAAAAGTGTATGTATGAACATTTCTTGGACATTAATAATAAAAAAAACACTAATGCATTATTTAGACACTTAACAACAATATCCAGACCATCAATTTAATTTTTTGGTAATTGAGCAGGTATTAAAGGATGCAAAAGGTTATTATATGGATGAACATTAAGACAAATGAGAACTAGAGTGGCAGCTCAAGTTAGACACCACTAGTCATCCAGGTTTAAATTATTCTATTTCTTTAAATCTGGTTTTAAATTTAAAATATTTTAATGCTTAATTAGTTAATTGAAGTATTTAGCAGAGTAGCTATAGTATAAGTTGTTTTTAAACATGCAATAGTTGATTTTTATTTCATTTGTATCAAGTGTTTAGTTCTGATGAAATTCCTAAAATTGGAATGAAAGTGCTCAACTGTGTTAAATAAAGACTTGGTTGGTCATTGTAGTGCCATTTTTGCTCTGTTACAGTTCAGTTTATGCTGTGCCATTTTCTGCTTCCTGTCTGCATCTACACACTGACCTACCCTCCTTTCCTTCCTTTATTTACCCATCACCCTTCCCTTTCATCCCTTCTCTGCAGGTAAATAAAAGGGAATCTTTTTTCCACAAAAACTGAATATCATTTCTACACCCAGTTTGCACTCTCCCATATGTTGTCCATCTGTGTGTCCTGCTCGGTACCTTCCCTTCTTTCTTAATTTCCTGTACAACCCTGTCCTCTTTTATGCATCTGACAGGTGTTAATATATATGGACACCACAGAACAGTAGTTGCCATTACTGATTAGTTGTATATTGCTTTGTGTTGCTTTATGCCATCTGCTAGCACAAACAGTAATGCAGTTTGTGTTAGCAGATGCTGTAAAGTAAATCTTATTTTTCTCTGATATGCAACAGTTTATGAAGAAACATCATCAGCTCTCATGACATTCACACAAAGTTGTGAGCGGCTGCTGTATACAGTGTGCCATGTGCTTCTGTCTACATCTTTCTCTGCACACATGTGTCTTCTTGTTTCTTTGCTGCATTGTTTATCTGTTTGGAACTAAGTTCATCTACCTCCATGGAAACGCTGCCTATTCCACCTTAGTATGCAGTTCATCAATGCTCTGCCACACATTGTTTTGATGCTATGCAAGCTCTCATTGGACCCACAATGCATCTTTGTGAATCCCCCGCAATGCATCTTTATGAATCCCAGCTATGGTCTCCACCAGACTTTGCTGAGAGCATAGCTTGTTCCATAATGTCTCCATAAGATAGGAGAACTTGCTAATGACTACTTTCTTCTGCCCCCTTTGGCTGACTTCCAATTCTTCATATACAATTCCTGAATGATGGTCTCTGGTAGCACAGATGGTCACCTTGTTTCTGCACCAATGAGCTGACAATGCAGTAGAGTTCTACATTTCTGTAGTCACTAGTCTGCCACTACTTTTACCCTGTCTGACTTTTTTTTGGTTCACCTTCTGACCTCAAACTCTGAATGTATCTACACCTGATATGTTCTATTAAAGGTAGAAGTCTGGCCTGTGGAAATAAGGACATTTTTCTTTACACCCATTTACTGATGACACTAGAATGTCAAGTTTTTATATCCATGAAAGAAATGCATATGTATTCCCACATGTACACCCAACTATGAAGTGTCTTAATAGTACTGTCATCATAACTGTGTGTTATCAACTTGCCTAGACTTTACAGCAGTAGTAATGAGGCATCTATCCCAAGAAAGACAAGTCAGCGCTGAAGTTTTCATTCTTTATCCTTATATTGCCACTACTTTGCCTGGGGTTGTTAGCTTCATGAGCAGAGTGGAATAAATTGGCAAACAGTTGCCTAAAAACTTGGGTTTCTGATGTGTGTCTATATATATATATATATATATATATATGTACATATATATATATATATATATATATATATATATATATATATGTATCAGGTTTGAAGAAAAGCCATTAATTTCAACCCGGAAAACTGTTGGCACAGCTGATTGAATGTGCCAATATTTGTTCTGTGTAAGATCATGGTAAAATGGGGATTGGGGAGTTTGCCCTTTCCCCTCTGTAGTGTGATCTTGAAGTTGGTATATACAATTAGCAGGCTATGTGGGTAGCGCAGGCCCCCCAAGAAAAGGTTTCTTCTTTTAATTTTTTTCAATTGGCTGCTGATCGACAAATTGTGCTTAATCAGATACCATTCAATTTATTGAAGTTTCGATGAATATTTGGACTTTCACACATGTAAATGGATTCTGTGACATACAGCAGTTTTGCTGTAAATCAACTCTTTATTGTCAATATACTTTGATTGTCACCACAGAGGGTTGATGGATGTGTGAGACCGACAGTCACTGGGGTAGGGGAATATGCCCTTTCCCTTGGGACTGTGTGATTTCGGAGAGGGTGTTAGGGCGCAGAGGAGCTTGCCCCTGAAAAAACACTGTTTAAAGAAATGCATGTTTTGAGGAGTATCCTTAGAGTATTTGAAGAAGTGCATCAATGTTTTGCAATTTGACATTACTGTGGTAATGTTAACCATGTAGAGATAATGCTAAATTGACTAATGCCACTGATTCCCTTTATATGTGCATGTGTGTGTGTAAATATGTATGTATGTGTGTGTGTGTGTTTATACACACGTACACATACACACGTACACGTACACACACACACACACACACACACACACACACACACACACACACACACACACACACACATGCATATACACACAGTTTTGGATCTCAGCTATATTTCTGATAAGGACTGTTCACTTTATAGAAATACCAGAGGGGTTGGCATAATGGTTAATGTCTTTACTTCACAAATAGAAGCTACACAGTTTGATTCTGACCTCTGTTTATTAACTAAGTTTATAATAATCTGAAAAATAATAGCCCAGTATTTGCCTCTAAATGCATAAAAGAGATCGCTACATTTTTCTAATAGCCTTGGCTTATCTTCCCACTTAAGTTTATACTGCACTACATGCCCAATCTACTTTAAGCAACCTATAAGAAAAATGCTGGCAGATGCATAATCTTACAATCACACTGGCAGGGATACTGATTGTAAAGTTCCACTGCTCCTTTTCAATCACAGACATACTAATGTTTCCATGGGCATTAAATATGGGAAGATGGGAAACAGACAAAGTCTGGAAAGTAACATCTCAAACAAACTTCCAGCTGATGTGCTAAATAATCCACTGAACTGGTCAAAACCTCTTGTTTTTAATTGAGTTTTTTTTGTGATTTTGAGAAAAAAAATGACAGTTTCATAACAAACATTTTCAGCAACAATTAAGTGAATCTACTAAGTAATATATGTATTACATGTACTGATATATCAGTGCCAGTAAGCTACAGTCCGAGGAGCATATTATTTCACTACTTTTCACTTTCCTGGTCTCAGTGAAGCGGTGCCATTACTAACATAGTTGTCATTTTCTCATGCGCTTAGACAGGAAATTAGAAAGTTTGCATTGCCTTTGATATAAATCTTATCAGATCTGCTAATCTCTTTGTGAATCACAGGAACTGACAGCTTTTAGCCGGCTTAGACTGGGAATTTCCATGTAATGCTAATGTGGAGTGTACATGTGCAAAGCAAATCCTCCTGCTGTTTTTTCTATGCTTAATGTTGCAGCAGCTAATGTCTTCTTTCTGACTGGAACTGTTCATATGGTGGAAAATTGAAACTGTTTTGTGCAGTGGGATCTAGACAGCATTGAGACAAGGTTATTTTACAGCAATGCTAAAGTTCAAACAATCTGCTTGCACGTGTGTGCTACCAGCCGTGATCTCAACTTGCTAACTCTACAAATGGCTTCTGAAACTTGTAATAGGATTCCTATGCCCTATAGCATTGTGTTGCAGTTGTTTAAGCTATGTAAGCAGTGCAACATTTTTCATTGCAATGTGTTCACTGAAAGGTGTGATATGCTTTAAAAATTCAGTTATTTCCTTTGTAAAATATTGTAGTTGATGTGTCATGTAAACACTGGCTTGGTTCATTTTTTTCCAGGTGTTTTGCCTCAGGCTGAGTACTGATCACAGATAACTTTAAATATGAAAACATTTTTGTGTAGGTTATAAGGAAGAAGCAAATTATTTTAACCTAAATATTTACATCTGGGTGTTTTGCAAAAAACAGCCCAAGAAAGATCACATCTAAAGTA
Source organism: Protopterus annectens (assembly GCF_019279795.1). Classification (NCBI taxonomy): domain Eukaryota; kingdom Metazoa; phylum Chordata; order Ceratodontiformes; family Protopteridae; genus Protopterus; species Protopterus annectens. The sequence continues at coordinate 1,838,372,247 of NC_056737.1, read as the reverse complement.
TAGAATAATGTGCCTGGTATTATATTTAAGCCTAAATGTGCACAGTCCAAGCCAGCTATATTCTTCAGTGATTAAAGCAGTATTGCTTTTTATATATATATATATATATATATATATATATATATATATATATATATATATATATATATATATATATGGATTCCTATTACAAGAACGAAAGTTCACTACTTCGAACTTGTAATAGGAAGCCTCAGTTCTGCGAAAGTTTACTTTAACGAAAGTGAACTTTTGCGTAAGAGCACTTCACCGAAAACACCGCAGAACAGCGGAGGACATAAAAAACAAGCTATGTCCTCCACTATGGTGCGATAGTCACGGACCTTAGGGTTAGGGCATGGGTTAGGGTAAGAGGATAGTTAGTAAAGCTGTCCCCTTACCCTAACCCATGCCCTAACCGTAATGTTCGTGACTATCGCACCATAGTGGAGGACTTATTGCTATGTCCTTCACTGCGCTGCAGTCGTCACGGACCTTAGGTTTAGGGCATGGGTCATGGTAAGGGGATATGGACTATCCCCTTACTATGACCCGTGCCCTAACCCTAAGGTCCATGAGGAATGCACAGAAGTTCAGTACAACACCCTTTCGTTGTACTGAATTTTGCGTAAGTGCACTTTCGATTAAGTGCACTTTCGCTGCAGTGAGCATTCCATGCACTATTTTGAATTAGTGAAAATTAAATCTAGTGCATGGAACCCATATATATATATATATATATATATATATATATATATATATATATATATATATATATATATATATAGGAGAGCTACATAATCTTGCAAGCCCAACATCCTGAAGACCAAAATCGGGTTCCTATTACATGAACAAACTTTTCAAAGTTTGAATGTAATATGGTCGACACCATATGATCGAACTTTGAAAAGTTTGAAGGTAAAATTTAAGGGTGCCGTAAGGTGCAGAATGGAGAATTTCCCTTTTCTGCACCGAAGTGCGATCTCAGAGTTGGTATATTTAAGTAGGGGGGTGTGGGGTGCAGGGGGCTTGCCCCTTGCTTGGAGCGTTAAGGTAAGTTTTATTTTTTTTTATGTTTTGTTATATATTCGAAGTTTCAAACTTTGATCATATGTTGTCGAACATATAGGACTCGAAGTTTTGAAACTTCGAATATATAATATAGACCCCCAAAATCCTAAGACCAAAATCTCGAAAGTTCAAAACACTGAAAACTCAAAATATTGAAAACACACAGGATACCAACACTTACTATATTCCAGCACAAGTACATACAGAAACAAATAAAACACAAACCATATTACTCTTCAAGTAGAAGCAGGGGGACAAGCCCCCCTGCACCCCCATGTGGGGGGCTGCATTCCCCACACCCCTTGCTACTTAAATATATCAACTCTGAGATTGCACATAGTGTAGTGAAGTGCAATCTCGGAGCTGATTTACTTAAGTAGCAGGGAATGTGGGGGGTGCAGCCACCCACATGGTGGGTGCAGGGGGGCTTGGCTCCCTGCGTATAGTTGATGGGTAATATGGTTTGTGTTTTATTTGTTTCTGTATGTACTTGTGCTGGAATATAGTAAGTGTTGGTATCCAGTGTGTTTTCAATATTTTGAGTTCTCAGTATTTTGAACTTTCGAGATTATGTGTGTGTGTGTTTGTATACACACACACACACACACACACACAAACACACACACACACACACACACACACACACACACACACACACACACACACACACACACACACACACACACACACACACATACACACACACACACTGTGTGCGTTTTCAATACAACTTAAAGATAAGTGTATCATATTTACCTTGGGATTCAGAAATGTGAGTTTTCAATAAGCACACAAGGGCTACAGTGGAGATGCCAAAAGGTATGATGGGGAGGGAGAAAGGAATAGAAGGTAAGAAAGCAAAACATCTGGGTGAGCGCTTTTTGTCTTTAATTGGTTTGAGCATTCAGACAGCTGACAGGACTGATGGTAAAGAAGCGTGGAAGTTAGTGTGAAGATAATACCAGGGAAGTAGTGAAGCAGGGGAAATAAATGGGATAAGGGAAGTTAGTGGTAGTTAAGAGTATGACAGGAGCACAGCCAGGACTTGAAGAGATGTTCTTTAAGTGTAAATTTGAAATTATGAATTTGAGGATGAACCTTAGGTGGAGAGGGATGATATTCCAGATTATAGTAATGTACACTGAAAAAGTAGACAGCTGCTACACCACTGAGAGGATTTATTAAACAATAAACATTAAAACCAATTATAAAGACTGCAAAACTGAAAGGATAAGTGCTTTTGGTATAAAACTGTCTTCAGATCCATATTTCAGAAATAGAGAACGTTCAATTATATATGTCTCAACCCATCCACAATCATCTGGTAAGCCTCCGCCCCTTCAATATAGATTTAAGGGGAACCAGTCCATTTAAACCAGGAGCTTTATCTGCCTGCCTCCATTTTATTCTGCAGGTCCCCTATCCTTACAGTATCACAAATCACTTCCAACACCATAAAGGAGAAATTATGTCCAACATTCTTTTTAATATGTAGTGATAGATCATTGGTGTTATTTGCCAAGTCATATGTCACTTATGTGGTAAAGAATCCTTTGTTTAAAAGGTCTAGTCATCTTTCCTACGTAAAATCCTGAACAGGAGTTACATAGTGCTGCATATATAGCATTCTTTACATTGCATATGTAGCTTTTAGACCCTAGATGTAATGGGATGTACAAAGTTATTACTGCTGTTAATATAGGAGCTTGCCTTACACTTCTTGTATGGAAATGTCCTTTCTTTTAGAAACCTCATCTCATGATATTGTCCACCCGTATAGCATAGTAATCTCTTCAAATTATGTTTATTCTTGAAACTGAAACTTGGAGTCTCACCAGCAATAGCTTTCAGACTATCATCCACAGTCAAGTCTCCAGTTCCTTCTTATCTCACAAATCTGAGGCATATCACTACTATAGGTAAGCAAACATCTCATAGGTCCAGATGAATTCCCTTTTCCATTTGATTGTCTTCATGATATTACATCATCCTCTAGTACACTAGAGAAATATGGTCTTCCGTTTGTATTTCTTAAACTTCTGATAATAGAATAACTTTCTTGTATTTCTTTCTTTTTATATCCACGTGCCTGAAAGCAATCCAGTAAATGAATCACTTCATCTTCCTCCACTTTGTTATCTGTACATAACTTAGAGGTCCTAAGGAGCTGGTCCTTGACCACATATGGATAAATACTCATTCTGTGGGGAAGATTATTCCTCCAACAGTTCTTCCTATGTGTTCTACTGCTCAGCTTCCCTTTAACATCAAGTCACAAGGAGGCATCCAAGAATTCTATCTCATGTATAAATTTATGCACTTCAAATTCCAAAAACATAGTTGTACTGTTGAGGTAGTCAACAAATCCAGTTAGTTCCACTTCTTGACCATTTCAAAAGAAAAAATATATCATCCACAAAAGGACCATAATAAATAATGTAATATTTTCAAGGATTGTCATCACTGAAAATGTATATTTCCCAACATCCATCATTAAATTCGAATAGCTATTAGCACAGGGGGTGCCCGTAGCCAGCCCACATTTTTGCCAATAATGTTGTTCACCATATACAAAAACATTGTTCTCTAGTATAATGTCCAAAAATTTACAAATCCGTGTTGTTTCCATATCAGACCTCATGATGTCTAAGAAACTCATATACAGCTTTAATACCAAAATAATTTGGTATTACTGTAAACAGACTCATAACATCTAAAGCAACCATTATAAAGGTGGTTACATTAGACATAGTCTGTCTATTGGCATAGAGTGTTTCTAAAAAATGGGGGGTATCCCTTAGCACGGTTGTTGCTTTAGGCAGTACTTTCTTCAGTTGTTTTTCTACATATATAGAGGCTGGTTCTGTTAGCCAGCCTCTTCCAGGAACAATTGGTCATAAGGGTGGATTATATCTGTCCTTATCCACCTTTGTAAATGGCAGGGGTTATGGGATGTTCCACCCTTAGATATTCATACAACACCTGATTAATATATCTCACCATCATGAGATCATATAAGGTGTTGTTGACCCCCTGCACTATCTTATGGACTTCCCATTTAGGTATTTTTAAATAGGTCTTACCATCACAGAGCATGTTGTTCATCCTTCTGTGATAATCAGTGACAACCATAATTACAGCTTTGCCTCCCTTATCTGCTGATTTTATAATGATATTCTCATCTTCCATCAGGCTGTGTAGAGCTTGTTTTTCATTAAATGTTAAATTATGAAAATTCCTTTGATTATATCCTTGTTTTAAGTTCAGCTGCTTCCATTTCACATATTCATGTAAACATCTCTGCAGCTGGATGTAGGATCGGCATAAAAGTACTTGTTTTTTTAAAAGACTCAGCATCTCTTCCATTGTCATGTTGACCAAACATGTGACTTTAGTAATGTAGCTGGCACAGAGTGAGTCACTGGCCGAGTTTCTAGATTGGTGGTTTTGAGAAGAGACAGATTACTAGATCTTAAAGGTCTTATGGAGGAGTAGTCGTGGATCTACTTTGAAGATCAGGACAGTTTTCGGGTAGGTAGAGAAGAGAATGGGCAGTGATTAGTTGAGAGTATTAAGCTGGTTTGGAAGTTCTAACCATTTCATTTATTTTAGGGCAAGACAGTGGTGGGAGTAGGATGGAAAGTTAGAGGCAACTTTAGATATTTTATTGTAGCATGTGTTTAATTTGGGTTAGTAAAGGTAGGGAATGCATATAGTAGTGATGTCATAAGTAGATGCTATGTTTTTTCTGGAGCTGTTGTTAAGGTAGTGTTTGGATCTAGATTTTTAGCTTTTGAATTTTTTTTTTATTACATGGGTTACATGGTGGTTGAATTTAAGTTGGGAGTTTAGTTTGGATAGAAGATCTATGTCTGATTAATGGTGCCAAAGCCATGGTCTTAAACTCAATGCTAAGAAATGCATAATTGTATTCTTTGGGAAGTCAACCATCCTGGCTAATTACCATGTTGATAATATGCCCATAAGAGTCAACCCAGTGGTCAGGGATCTGGGTACACATGTAGACAGTAGCCTTAGCTTCATCCAACATTTGGCCACAGTGGTGGGGAAATGCTTTTATGTTGTGCAACCTATATGTAAGTGCATGGCATCTAGGTCCAAAGATGTCATTATCCCACTGTACTCCGCCCTTATCAGACCAATCATAGAGTACAATGTTCCCTTTGGAATGTACACGAAAAGGCATATGCAGCAACTAGAACAACCTCAAAGGTTCCTTACAAAAAGAATACAAGGTGTAACAAGCCTGCCTTATGCAGAGCACCTTAAAGCCCTTTCCCTCAACTCAGACTACTATAGAATGCTGAGAGGGGATCTATGCTTGGATTACAAGGCATCTGCAAACCCCACATTTATGAATCTTCTGCATATATGTAAGTCAAGCAGTACCAAAAATACAAGGTCTAGGGACCTGAATTTTGTCTGTGATTTAAACAGAACATGCTGGAGAGACAGATATGTGTCGCAGAGGCTGCCTCCCCCTATGGAACAGGCTTCCCATCCATGTTAAGCTGAGCTCATCTATTACCCAGTTTAAATGCAACCTAGACCAGTGGATGAAGAATAGGAAATTTACACTGGGCGTGACAAGCATGTCCCTTATGGACAGAGGTAACATATAACTGCCTGGCCCTCAATGTCCTATTTGAATACAGGACATCATTATTCTCTTAGGAAAAATTAGCTAGGCTTAGAAAGGCCCCCTGGGTTGCTAGCCTAGTAACAATCTATGAATCTGTAAATATGTACAACTTCTAATGGAGTGTTTTATCTGATGTAATGGTGAAGGACTGCTTTTGCTGCATATAATTTTAAGTGGTAGAAAGTACAACTTTAATTTTGTTGGGGTTGAGAAGGAGTTGGGACTTCAATAGACAGGTTATAATAGAAAAGAAGGAGTCTTGGGTAATTTTTTGAAGTAAAAGAAAGGTAGGAACTGAGCAAATGAGGGTAGTATCATCTACATATCGAATGAATGAGGCCATTTTGGACTTGGTGTGAAGTGACTTAATGTATATGTTGAAGAGTAGCGGACTAAGGCTGGAGCTCTGTGGTACACCTATAGAGAGAAGAAGAAAAGAGGAATATGTTTGCTGCCATTTGACAGCATGAAGTCTGCCTGAGAGGTAGTTATGAAACCATGACAGTGCAGACTGAGAGGGATTTAAGGAGCCAAGTTCAGTTTAGTACTTTTTGATGAGGTACCTTGTCAAATGCTTTTGATAGATTGAAAATGACAGAAGAAATGAAGTGATCCTTGTTCGTATCAGGTTTGATCTTGTTTGTAAAGCTATGGAGGGCAGTTATAGTACTATGTGTGAGTCTGAAGTCATGTTTTGTATTTGTGAAGAGGTTAATAGTAGTAAGATAATTTATAAGTTATGAGTGAATGCATTTCTACAGCATTTCATCCAGTGGAGAGAGTATTGCTATCAGCTGATAGAAAATTAAGTGGATGACCTTCCTCTGTGTAGTGGGATGATATATGAAGTTTTCCAGAGCAAGGATTAAACATGCAGTTGTGGAGTGGTTGATAAAGGATTAAACATGCAGTTGTGGAGTGGTTGATGAGTATGGCTATCGGATATGACAGTGATTCACCTGCAATTGTAAGATATTCCACAGGAATGTTATGTGCAGCTACGGCAGAGGGTTTAAGGTTTAAGAGGAGTTTTTTTTATGGCAGAGATTCAAGTGAGTTGTAAGAAAAAGGTGGCTTTAAGTTTACCTGGAATTGTTGGGAAAGTGAGAGAGACATGCAGAATTGTTATTAAGTGAAATGAGCACAGATTGGATAAAGTGGAAGTTGAGTTGGTTTGCTATTGAGTCAGTAGAATTAGTAGTATTGTGTATTGGGGCGGTAGTTCAACCTGGTTTTAATAGCTTGTTAATGTATTTACAGAAGAGTTTAGGGTTCTTATGGCACCTTTGCTGCACGCTGAGAAATAGGTTTGCTTGTCTGTTTTTAATTTGGCCTTGTGAGATTTCTCATTTGTCTGAATTTGTTATGGGATGCTTGTGTTTTTTTTTTTTGTTTCCATAGTTTTCATGCCCTGTCTCTTTGTAACATAAGATGATTTGTTTCCCTTATAAACCATGGTGAAGGGTTACATTTAATTCTTTTGATTCTGATAAGAGCTTGCTGATGTAATATATTTAGAGAAGCTGATATGAAGAACTTAACAGCATCATTTAGTGGTGGAGTTTTTAGGGAGAGACAGTCACAATTTTTTAGTATTTCTTTGAATATATCCTTGCTGAAAGAGGTTAGGTTTCGAACACGATTTGTCTGCGGAAAAAAGTGGGCATGTGGTCACTCAGGGTGTAGTAATATTGTTCTGGTTGCTGATTAGTCTCCAGTCTAGGATTGATTATCTATAGTTTTTTTTATCAATCCTGGTAGGTGTGTCAATAATCTGGGAGAAGTTGTAGAGGTTAATTGAGTTTGGTGAGGTTTTGGATTTACAGGTGCTCCAGTCATTATTAAGATCACCTAAAATAATTGTTTCTTGGGAATGTTAGTGTTGAACCAGCTCAAAATATCCTAAACAAGTGCAATGTTGTTACCTGGTAGAATGTACAGGACTGAGATACAAATAGTTTTAAGGTTGTTGATTTTTAGATGCGCTATTAGTAGTTCTGCCTTATTGAAACTGGGAATTTTATTTGAGTAGAGCGTTATTAGAAAAGTACGTTTGAATACAGTGGCAACATCTCATGCTCTCTTATTTTGTTTATCAGGCCTAAGAATATTGTAACCAGGGAGGAGTATTCATCTGTGATTTAGTTTTTAACCAGGTTTCAGTACTGATAAAGATGTCTGGAGAGTAAAGAGATATGGCTGCTCATATACTTTGAATTTTATTGATAAAGCTTCTTACATTTGCATTTAACAAAGGAATGCAAGAGCAACTGTTTAGGAAAAAAAACAGATGGCGACTGGGTTGACTGATGAGAAAGTGAGGGGTTGTTGATTCTGGTATGGTCTTGGGTTGGGATGAATATCTCCACTGATAGTAAACTGGAAGTGGGGTAGGTATTAAATTGTTACTTTAGTTTGCTTTTTTGTTTTATGTGGTTTAGGGTGGAGATAGAATTTATTAGGGAGAACTTGTTAGAGTTGTACCTTTGAAGGTATTTGTTGGGAAAGAGACTTTGAGGTGAAGAGTGAAATACTTCATATGCTATGATAGAATGAGTTGTTAATGATAATGGGGTTTGTGGGACACATGATGACATTGTATTTAACACTATGTTTGGGTTAAGACAGTAAATAGAGATAGAGTAGAATCATGGTTGGTTAGCTATTTACTTAGTTAAAGAAAGTGGTAGGAGCTGTACCAGGTATGAAGGAAAGAAAGATAGTAAGGATTAGAGTGAAATGGGAGGAGATAGCTGCGGTGGTGCATTGGTTAGCATTGTCGCCTCACAGCAAGATGTTCTCCTGTTCGATTCTCGGCTAGAGTGCCTTCTGTGTGAAGTCTGCATATCCTTCCTGGGGTCAATGTGACGTCTAAAGGCATGCAGATAGGTGCGTGTGTGAATGGGTGTGCCTTCTTTGAAGGTTGGGCATCGGGCTGGCAACTCGGCACCGTAAAAATCCCATGCCAATCATTAGCGGACAGGAGTTCCGCTGTGGTGACCCCTAACCGGGAAAAGCCGAAAGAAGAAGAAGAGCGAAATGGGAAGAGGATGTGAAGATGGGATTTATTGTATGGGACAAGGAGAAAGACTTGTCATGTGGACTGGGACAGTGTTAGCATGTATACAACTTAACATGCATATAGTGCCAGTGAAGATTACCAAAGGTAGACAAATGGTTGGCAGAAGAAATGTATATCAGTGTCTGACTGGCAATCACTTAATGTAGATTGCTATGCATCATAGGATACAAAAGTGTTAATGCACACATGCCAGTGGTATGCCAGGGTAAGTGTCACGTGCATGGGCATATGGTAGGGTGAGGGACAGCCAAAATGATGAGATATGTACCTCCCTGATATACATGTTCCTGATCTGTGGTGGTGCCCACAGTGCATAACTGTGCCATCAGTCCTAGATGTCAGGCAGAGTGTGGTAGCTGACATGATGTCCAGGCAGACTGAGCAGGGTATCTCCAAGCAAATGAGACACGTAAGTATCCCACATAGAGTGTGCATGTAGGTTAGTAATGTAACATATAACTACAGGTTGTGTCAGCTTGTACATAAGCCAGTTGCATAGATGTGTCACATGTAACTCTGCATACTATGGCAGTGAATAATTCAAAGTTGTTTTGATATCCATAACTAATCTATAAGATGACAGCAGTCACACTTGGCCCTAAGTCTGGAGAGATGCTCCATTCTCCTCAATCTGCATCTGAGCTGAAAAAACAACAACAAGAAATACAAAGGACATAATTTAAATATGCTGCAAGGGACCCATTTAACTATGTAGAAAATAGCAGGGTGTTGACCTCATATGTATACTTACTGTACACCTCAGGAACTCTCTCTCTGTCCTCTTCTGTCACTATAATGGTGCTGGGACTGCCCACCAGACTAGCTGATGCTAATAACAACAGTCACATATCTGACAAGGCTGTGCCAGACATGCACTTTCTACTGGGGACCATCATAAGTGTCTCCAAACAGGTGCACCTGGTAGTAAAATACAGAAATATCTCACTTTTTTTTTTAGCACAACCTGAGAGCCCTGTTACTTTCAGTACCTTCGTAATTCATGGCCATGCAGTTGGTTACAATCCACTGTAAAATGGTATTCCACTCACTGTCACACATGTCACGACTGTCACCATCTGATGCACATCTTTGGGTGTCTCTTTAGCAGGGCCAGCTGTGGTGCCACCATTGTTTAGCATGAAAATGTATGGCATGGCAAGATGGTGTTTTATTATGAACAATGGTGTGTAATGAGTATACCAGCAGCACAATGACTGCATATGTTACCATTAGTGCCTCTATAGGCCACTAGAGGACTGTATTTTTCCCTATCCTTGCCAGCGTCATTGACTCATCCTCACAAGCACAAAGCACTCCATAGGTATTTATGTGAGTACATGATGTGGGGGGAGCCTCCTAGTGCTGCATAGGTGAAGCACACAATGAGATACAAGTGAGATTCTGGGATGCCCACTCTAAGGAGTCTCTCTAGCATAATGACCATGCTAAGGGACTAAAAACTGAACAGTAAAAACAGCCATCACCATTGTTATGCTCATCTTGTTACAGATGTTTGCCACATAACAACCTGTAGAGCACATATCCATGACAAAAGGTGAATGTTTACAAGCAATACAAGTAGCAAGAGAGGTGAGTGAGTAGGGACTGGTATTATTTTTACTTTTTGTAGTAGAAGTGCTTTACTTTTGTATGCTGGTTAAGGAACTACATGACTCTTGTGTTGGTATAGGCAGTTCAGCTAATGAATATGATAGTCAACATTGTGCATACTGTGTGGGGGACTATGAATATGGGTTGGAGTTGATGCCATAGCAGGAGTACTGGAAGTAAAGTAATGTAGCAATTCCCTTACAGAACAGTAAAGTTTGTTTTCTTTATAGCTTCATGAGTTGTTAATAATCTTTCAGTCCAGGAGACCATTGAGGAGCCTAGCCCAAATTCTCAATTGCCTAAAAAAACATTGTCTGGTTAAGTAACTTGCTCAAGGTCACATGGCAGGCAGGTGAAGGCTGATGGAATAAAACCCTGACCCCAGGAAACAGCTATTTAACAGCTCATAGACAATCCTCTGAGCTAACTGCCAGACATGATTTATGGCATAGGCCCAGATGTAGGTCAGAGACTGGTGTGTTCCAATTGTATGAAGTCTTGGGAGGTGTTCTGTTTGATGCCAACTCAAGTCTTGGGAGGTGTTCTGTTTGATGCTAACTCCCATATGTTGTAATAGATGCTGTGGTGTCCTGTATAGCAGGATTATATCTGTCAAGTAAGTAGTATAGTATGTGGGTCCTTTAAGTACCACATACTTGTCTGTTGGGATACTGATGCATTAACTGTACATTTGATACTGCTGGGAGTGAGGGTCCACCTACACAGTCTAGTGGGATGCATGGAGTGGACCTTGTACTCTACATCCATTCATGGCATAATTGTATAACTGGTATTTTAATGTATGTTTTACAAATACCCCCTCCCATGGACTGCAGATGTGGAAAAGAGTTTTTGTGAAGTAGTGATCGGTGATCGGAGGTTGATATGACCTATAGTATCCTTGAGTAAGTGTACGGGTCTGTTACTGCTCCATTTGGATTTTCAGTGCACACACCTGTCTTACATGCTTCAGAGATCTACATTTAGGTGAACATTTAGTGTGGAAATGAGAATGATATGTGTACCAGGGTGTTGTAGGATGTTGCATATCTAGATTATGATTGTTCTTTTTGAAGGGGGAGGTCATCTCCACACATACCCATGTAGGGAGACATATGTGGGTAATAGCAGGGGATTGGATTTACTTACAGTAGGATGTGATGGCGTAGGCCCGGACTCACTTTGGTCTACACACACACACACACACACACACACACACACACACACACACACACACACACACACACACACACACACACTGCTCTCAGGGATCATATGCCAGTTAAGTGCACTGTGCAGATAACCATAATATACTTGACAACAGCTGTGTATGTCACTGTCAAGGAGATTGTCTAACACTGCATATCAAATCCTCTGCTGGGCCTTTTATATTTCCACAGTTTTCTGAGTAACAAGATGCATTTTACCACACCTTGTAACCCTCCACAATTTACACAGAGGCATTATGTTTGTTGCTGTAGCCCTAGGACATATGAAAAACATGTACTGTCCCTAATACAGCCATACTTCTGCAAGGTTTCCTGCTCAGGTAAATGTGACCCCCTTGTTTTATTTAAATATAACACCCAAAAACACAACATACCTACCATTGCCACATACATGACACCTCTACACATGGATTGTCCTACATCATTTGTTACCATGTCACAGAGCTCTTATCAACACTGGGCAATTTTCTATGTTGCTGAGTACAGTTGTAGTTTGTATGACCTGCCAAAAGCTTAAACATATATGCATTTGAAATTTTTGATTGTCATGCCTGAGGGCTGCTGTCACTGCAAAGGTAAATGCTTCCAAACAGAGAATGATATCCTGATGCAAGCCTTCTGTGTTCATGGTTAGTGGGTGCTGTGGCATGAGAGCTCTTACTGAGTCTTCATGTGTGGGTATCTTTTGGGACCTAATCCAGGAGATCGATGCTGTCAGTAGTCAAAATTGGACATTTGAGCAAGTCTGTAGCAAGGTCACTGATATTACAGTGCAGGCACACAGTAAGGCAACCTACTTGGCACAGGAATGGCTGTGACAGACCCATCAGTAACATTCATGGAGGAGTTCATGGCATCTCTGAGTTCATAACATCTCTATCTGGGGTTCCACAATTCATGAATTCATGATGGAGTGCTAGACCTGGGAGCCAAATTGCTTGTGGCACTTCAAGATATCAATTAGTGATTTTTCCAGGTGAGTATGACTTAATGTGTTGTACTATCCACACTACCCGTCCCTCTCAGAGCTATGCAACTAATAAGCTTGGCTTCTTTGTTCTTATAAGAGTATCAGGTGTTCATGTACACCCACAGTCTGTACAAAGTTTATTAAACTATTTTCTGTCAATAGCATTTTGTTGTACAAAAATACTTTCACTGGATTTGATGTGCTGGTGAAGTGTTAATTCTTAGACTGGATAATATTTATGTGTTTTCACAGATGATGTGTTATCAGTGTAGATCACAGTGTGTGATGTACCTTTAAGAAGCATTCCAGTCAGTGGGCATGTGCATATAAGTACTGAGGACGTGCAAGCAAGAGTGCTATTTTGAGTGAGCAGCCAGAGTGAAAGCATGTGTTAGTGTAGTAGTAAGTCAGTTCGTTTAAATTTAATGTTACTGCTATCCATCCTGATGTGTTTGTGTATAATAAACTACTTAAACGAACACCCAAGCCTCATCATCTTATTGAGATACATGGTGTCAGAATGGGATCCAGAGTCAAAACCATTAGGCACACAGTTAAAAATGGAAGAATATACAGAAGTGGATCCTCCAAAGCTCAAACGACTCACAAACAGGTCAAAAACAAATTCCAGGTATTAAAACTTGCTTTAATTATTTTTTTTTTCACAATGCATATAAAACAAAGCACTCAAAATGCTCAAAATAAAATTCTTGTTATTGTTGTGTCTTTCAGCTCTTCCCAGTTAGGGGTCGCCACAACGGAACTCTGGTCCGCTAATGATTGGCAGTAGATTTTTACGTGCCGAGTTGCCAGCTCTGATGCACAACCTTCAACATAGGTACACCCATTCACACATGTCTCCACACAGAATATGCTCTAGCTGAGAATCGAACAGGACAACGTCTTACTGTGAGGTGACAATGCTACCGCAGCACCCATAAAATTCTAATTAAACAAAAGTCCGAAACTGCAACATATTGATAAATATATTCGAAATAATTGTGAAAATGTTTGAAACAATATCTGAATCGCATAAAATATATAAAAAAAGGGAAAACGACCATATATTTCACTATGTACTACTTTTTCTTTTTTAACTAAAGCAATTTGAAGTATCTAAAGTGTGCAAAGTGTTGTCAAGTGTGTGCAGTATTATTGTACAGTTATTTCGGAAAGTACAGTCATTTCAAAGAACATTTTGCAAAATACAGTCTTTCAAGGAAATTATTGTTTATTTGAATATTATTACAAGTACCCGGTGTCTGTGCATGCTTATACATAATTACGAGGGTCTAGACTGCATTGTGTTTGAACATAATTTGTTGGCATGGCAGAAGGATTTCGCAGACCAAGTCCACTTGTGTTTGATATTTTCATACAGGTTGCTTTTTCTGACAAAGTATGAAAGCATTTATTCTGCTTAATATAGCTGGTTCAAAAGCCATTGAAAGAGAGTGTTCATTTGTGTATATACCTGCTCTGTATGCAGGGAAGTGGGAAGACCTCCATATTGAGGTACTGGCTGAAATGTGGGAAGACCCTGAGTGATTAAAACATAAATTTAGAGAAATGTGTAATCCCTAAACAAATACTGCAATGGAAAGGCACTTATGTTACACTAGAGATCAAAAACCTGGTGAAACATTTGCATCATATATAACTGACTTGAGAAATAAGGCTAAAACATGCAGATTTCGTGATCTAAGAGATGAGTTGATAAAAAGACAGGCTTGTGTGTGGTATTAATAATGGTGCAATGAGAAAGATTTTGCTTCGAGACAGTGATTTAATGTTGAACAAGGCCATTGAGATCTGTCAGAGATAAAAGCTTACAGAAAAGCACACAAATATGCTTACAAATGAGAAGCCATATGCAGTGTCTTCTTCTAATGCTAATGTAGATAGTATGCAGCATGAGATTAAAAGATACAGGTCTAAGGGCTTGGTTCCTATGAAACCCAGAGCATCTTCAGTAAGGCCCAGGGTACATACAGCAAGGCACAAGGGTGACAGCAAAACCTGTAGCTAGCCTCATAGTCAACTGTCATAATTGTTGTGGTAACCATGAGCCCAAACGAAAAAAGTGCTTAGTTTTGGTCAGCAGTGCCATTCATGTAAAAAGTGGAATAATTTCAAAAGGTTTTGTAAATGAAGAGAGGCTCATTCTTTTATTAAAAAAGAGCATTCAAAGAGGCAAGTTAATCAATTAGAAACCTGCAACCCTACTTTTTATGTTAATGATGTATCTCTGCTTGGTGAAACACTCAATGCAGCAAATTTATGGGCAAAGAACAACATCTGTTGTACGGTTCAAATTAATGGGACACCTGTAGAGCTCAAAGCAGATACTGGTTCAAAGTGCAATGTTATGTCAGCAAATTGTTTGCTAGAGTAAAAGGTGGAGAACAACTTGATTTGACAAAGTGTGCAAAGCTTGTTGCTTATGGTGATGAAAAAATTCAAACCGAAGGCTCAGTAGTGCTTTCATGTTACCCTGCTGGGAACAGCTATGTCTTACAATCTTATGTAGTCAAGAGACATGTGCAGTCATTATTAGACCTCGGAGACAGTTTGAAAATGAGACTGCTTTCATTTAACTAGGAAGTCCACCATGGAAACTTGAATGAGATCAGCTCAAATTTCGTCCAAACTATTTTTTCTTTCTTTGCTAATATTTTTGAAGCTGAACTAGGCAAATTCCCAGTTGTGTACTCCATGAAGTTAGATCCAGAGGTAAATCCAGTTATCAGACCAGCACAGAAAGTTCCAGTAGCTATGCAAAACAGAGTCGAAGCTGAGCTAGACAAAGCGGTGCAGCTAGGTTTAATTTGTCCAGTAGAGGAACCAACTGAATGGGTATCCTCCATGGTAGTAGCTCACAAGAAAGGCACAGACAACATCAGAATATGTATTGATCCAAGAGATTTGAACAAAGCACTAAAAAGACCTCATCATTCTTTGCGTACAGTTGAGGAACTTGATTCCATTATGCCAAATGCCACTGTTTTTTTCTGTCTTAAATGCAAAAAATTTATTTTAGCAAATTTTGCTTGATCAAAAGTCTTCATTGCTAACCACATTAAGTGCACCGTTTTGAAGGTACATATTTTTGAGAATGCCATTTGAAATAAATTCTGCCAGTGAAGTCTTTCAACGTGCGATAGAACAAATTTTTTTCCTGGCTAGTCATGTGATATTATAGTAAATTATATTCTAGTAGGAGGCAATGGTGAAGTCGAACATGTCAGAAACCTCAAGAAAGTTCTGGAAATAGTTTGTGAAGTGAATCTTAAGCTGAATCTTCAGAAATATAAATTTTGGCTGAGAAGTTAGTTTTGTAGGTCATTTGTTTACCAGTGCAGGCTTATGACCAGACCCTTCCAAGCAAACAGCTATTCTTGAGATGCCAGTTCCAGACAAGGTCCATGCCCTACAACGTTTTCTTGGCTTGGTCGACTATTTAGGCAAGTTCATTCCAGACCTGAGACAACTTTCAGCACTGCTCAGAGAACTGATATGCAAAGATGTAACCTGGTCCTGATCAGAACAACACCAAAGAGTATTTACTATTCTGAATCAGAAAATTGCCAGTTCACATACTTTAAGATACTATGATGTTCACAAACCAGTAACTCTTTCCTATGATGCTTCAAAGTTTGGTCTTGGTGCAGTCATTCTTCAAGAAGGTAGACCAATACCCTATGCATTGAGAACTCTTACTTAAACTGAGATGCAGTATGCCCGTATTGAGAAAGAACTCTTGGCAATTGTGTTTTCATGTTCGAAGTTCCATGATTATATTTATGGCTAACCTCTAGTTACTATTATGAGAAAGCCTATGCACACAGCTCCTGCTAGACTGCAATGCCTGATGCTCAAATTGCAAAAGTACAATTTCAGTCTTGTTTACACAAAAGGCAAACTTCTTTATCTTGCTGATACTCTATTCCGATCGTCCAGAAAAAACACTGAACAGCATGCAAATGAGAAACCTGATTTTGAAGTCATGAGAAATTTTTCTTCCACATGTCTTGACGAGCTTAGAACACACACAGCTTCAGATTCAATTCTCCAGAAGCTCAACTACTTTATCAGTCAAGGATGGGCATCTAAGCAATCTTGTTTACCAGTGAATGTGCAGCAGTATTTTCCCTACAGAGACGTAATTTTGTTAGACAATGGTCTCATCAAGAAAGGTCCAAAAATGATTGTTCCAAACTCCTTGCAACAAAAGTATATTAAGATCTTACATTGTGACCACCCAGGAAATGACTCTACCAAAAGAAAGGTGAGTGGACTAGTATTTTGGCCTTCTATGTCAAAAGATATTGAGAAAGTACTTTCATCTTGTTCTGTATGTAATAGTTCTAAACCACATCAACAAAAAGAACCACTTCAGTTAAACCAGATTCCTGAACTACCTTGGTCGACAGTAGCCATGGATATCTTCAAGTGGAATGGTCACCATTACTTGGTATTAGCAGACTCTTATTCATATTGGTTCGAGATTGACCTTCTTCCTAGCCTAACTTCCAATACTCTCATTATGAAGTTGAAGAGACATTTTTCTGTCCATGGTAGTCTGCACAGAGTCATTTCTGACAATGGTGCACAGTTTACAAGTCAGCAGTTCAAAGAATTTGCTGAAACATAGGACTTTGTTCATATTATGAGCAGTCCTGAGTACCTGCAGTCAAACGGCTTGGCTGAACATGCAGTTCAAAGTGCAAAACAGCCATTAGAGAGATCCAAACTTGACAACACCAATGTTTTTCTAAACTTGCTTAATCTCAGAAACATTCGTCATGATAATCAACTTTGTTCATTTGCCCAGAAACTTATGTCGAGACAAACCAGAACAACATTGCCAATCAGTAACAATTTGTTGGTTCAATGTGCTAAGAACAACAAAGCAGTGAAAGCCCAACTTCTCAAAAAGCATTTGTCCCAGAAGTCCTACTATGATAAGACCAGCAAACCTCTCAATCCACTAAAAGAAGGGGAGATAGTGAGGATGCAGACAACAAAATGATTTGATTGGATTGGAGTTATGAAAAGTTTGTGTCAAGAACCGGGATCGTACATTGTGGAATCACAAGGAATGGAATTTAGGCAGAATCGGAAGCATTTACTACCAGTGTCTGAGACAGTGTTACAGCATCTTGCCTATAATAAAGACTCTAATTCTCAGAGTGACTTGTCCAATATTCCTGTTCTGGGGGACATTCCATCAGCTATCCTTGTTCCTGAGAATATCCCTGAAAGTCCTGAAGCAGAATGTTCCCCAGTGACTCTCTGTTACTAAACCCAGTCCTATTACATTACAAGATCAGGTCACATTTCCAGACCAAGTTCCAGATACATGGCAACCTGTACATGGCTGTTGTTTTGTTTAATATTGTCTGTATAATTTGCATGCCTATTCAAGTCACTGTCAATGTAAGACAGCTCAGTAAAGAGGGAGGATGTAGATTAGAGTATGTGATGTAAGAAGCATTCCAGTCAGTGGGCATGTGTATATAAGTACAGAGCATGTGCAAGCAAGAGTGCCATTTTGAGTGAGCAGCCAGAATGAAAGCATGTATGAGTATAGTAGTCAGTCATTTAGTTAGTTTGTTTAAGTTTAGTATTCCTGGTATCCATCCTGATGTGCTTGTGTATGATAAACTACTTAACAAGCACCCAAGCCTCATCATCTTATTGAGATACACAAGACGAGTGACAGTCAGGCCTCTCCACTGTGGATATGAGCCTGCCTGATGTTGGAGAACAGTATGGGTCTGCCACCAAATCTCAGCATAGTTGGGAGTCACAGTGTCACTGGCATCTAAGGCAATGTGATGGCCATATTCCAACCATGCTTCTACAGACATAACTCCATGTGTGCAACCTATCCCTCAGACTCAGGGTGCCATCTCAGTTCAGCTTGAGGCCAACACATCAGCTCAGACACTGCCCTCAGTGCTAATGGCAAACTCACTCTTGGCTGCTGTCAGCTCAATCTAGCATGAGAGGGACTTCATGGATCAAAGTGCTGGTGGCTAGCCATGCCATAAATACTACTCCTATCCTCATCTGAGTGTCTGTAACTCCATTACACAATGATTGTGCAGGCTCATTATGCAGGAACATGCAAAGAACAAAGTAATAATTGCTGAGCTGGTTGGGATAGTACGTGATCTGCATGATGACCTGCAGGAGTGTCTGGGCCAGATGTGCAGCATTATGGATGGGCAGTGTAGAGAGTCTGTATGCTGTAGATGCCCCTGTGTAGCCACCCAGTAAGGTCACTGGTCTTCTGCTTCCAATGGGGAAGCACGCCATGAGACAGAGAGACAGCATGGTCTAAGGTCTATAGCACCACCATCTCCACATCACATGCAGTGTTGAGGACATTCTAGGGTATCATGGACATAGACACAGATCAGATATTCATATTCAGACTACCTATAGCACATCCCAATGTTCACTGTCATGGAGCACTCCCTCCTCTGTGTGTGCCACAGATTTTGCCTGTGACCTTCCCAGGAGAAGGCACTCTCCATAGATGAGGATGTAAATGGCAGTGAATAAATGTCTTGTGTGTGCCCTTGGACATGTCCATTAGATATCAGTACAGTGCTGCATCCCCCCCTACACACACATCCACGCCACCCAACACTGAACAGTGACAACACACTGGAGACACCATGCTCTCTCTGCCCTGTCTACCCAGTTCCCCACACTCATCCATCTATGGGTCACACAGTCCCGCACAGCACTACACACACACACAAACGCGCGCGCACACACACACACACACACACACACACACACACACACACACACACACACACACACACACACACACATTCTCTGCTCTTTGTTAATACTTGTCACTTTGGTCTTTCCCAACTGTACATATAAGTGTGGCCAGTCCATGAGTGTTATAGCCCAGCCTCATTGTAGTGCTTCATTCATTATTTGTAATGTTATATGCTATGCTTATACTGTCCCATAATTATAAACCAGATGTTGCCTC
Organism: Protopterus annectens; assembly: GCF_019279795.1. Lineage (NCBI taxonomy): Eukaryota > Metazoa > Chordata > Ceratodontiformes > Protopteridae > Protopterus > Protopterus annectens. The sequence continues at coordinate 1,838,352,603 of NC_056737.1, read as the reverse complement.
TTAGCCAGTGCCACAGTGTACTGTATCTGTTAAGTCTTACATAGTCATCCCCTGCATCCAGCTCTTTTGCAGGCTCCTCTTCATGTACCTCTTCCACCTCTGACTCTGAGACTTCTGCCTCTTGAAGAGCTCTCCTTTGCTATATCTGTTTGTATAACATATTGTGCAATATGGCACACACTGCAAAAAGTTTAATACCAGAGATAGCTAGACAGCGCAAATGGGCATTTAGTAGTCCTAACCCACATTCAATAATAATCCTGGTCTGTCACATGGTGGTGTTGTATGTATTCTCTGTGATGGTCTCTGGATTTCTAATTAGTGTAATTAACTATGGCTCCAGGACATATCAGGCATCACCAGTAATATGGGCCTGTGGAAAATCACCCTGCACTCCAGACATGGGGATCACAGGAACTGTCTGGGTGGCACATTGACACATCATATATTTTATCCCTATGCATTACAGACCACCTGGCAGTTAATGAAGTTGCTTATGGTTGGCATACTGTTGTTCCTGCTGCCTAGGAGGGGCCCTGATGACAATGTGGGTGCAATCAGTGGCTTCCAGTACATCATGCTGTCATAAAACTCTACATGGAGTTGTTTCTCTCAGCTGTGGTGCATGGGTCCATATATGGTCCCCACATGCTGTAAGAAAGTATGAAAGTGGTAGAACATCCTGGAGACAGATGCCTGGGATACACCTACTGTGTCCCTCATTGGTCACCGAAAGGTTCCTGTAGCTAAGATTCTCAAAGCCATACATACCTTGCTGTCCAGTAAAATGGGTACTATACATGACCCATGGGTCTGCATATGAGGGCAATGCATCTTAACCATCTCTTTTTAATTTCTCCAAGTCTTTTGGGTTTCTAATACCATGACAGGAATGGACCCCATTCCAAAGTCAACGTACGATTAAAGTTCATGAAATTAGTATTGTTTCACTCTTTGATGTCAGCCAAAAGTGCTCTTCGCAGCACCCGCAATGTGCCCAGTAATGACTCCTTCTGCAATTCGTACGGAGTTACATGGATTGATGACATATCTAAATATGATTGCAAATTCTTTTTTATAAGACCCATTGCTCCTACTACTATTGGAACTGTCTGTGTATCTTTCTTCCACATAGCTCTTGTTTCTTCTTGCAGATCCTGGTATTTTATGACTTTGTGTCTCTCTGTACGCAAGACACTATAGTCACTGGATGTGCCGATTTCAATAATCAATGCTACTTTTGTCTTCTTTTCTTGGACCACTATATCCAGTTTTCTAGCGTCTATCATTTGAACTGTTGGTAATGGGTGATCCCATGTGATATAAACTTCAACATTTTCTATGATGCTTTGTGGCTCATGTTTCCAGTGTTTTTCAGCCACTTCGATACAATAATGTTTGCACAATCCCCAGTGCAAGAGTCTTGCCACATTATTATGCCTTTCAGTATACAGTCCTTCTGAAATTAGTGTGTCGCAACCAGCAACAAGGTGTGTAACTGTTTCCAATTTGGTTTTACAAAACCTACATTTGTCTGTTTCTCCCACATGTTCAATAGACTTTGTAAACCAGCATGTATGTAGCCCACTATCCAATATTAAGCTTTTATTTCTTGGTTTGAATTTGTCTCTCCTTAACCATTCCTGTGTTCATTCTTGATCAACATGAGGCTCTTCCAGAAGTTTTCTGTACTTGCAACTACACTTATGTTGGTCCTTCACCTTATATTCTTTCTTTTGTTTTTGGGCACATTCAGTTGCTGCCTGGTTTTTATCTATTTCTAGTTTGATTTCCATTCCTGCTTGACATGGATATGCTTCTGCTAAATTAAGCAGAGAAGCCATCTTAGATTTATTCTCCTCATGTTTCAAAACTTTCACTACATTTGGATCTTGTGGGGTCAGTAAATATGTGTGGAGCCCTACGATTGCAGATCTATACATACAATTTCAAGGAGGCTTATCCCTCCTTCAGAACGGGGAATATATAATCATGGCATACATTGATTTTTATAAATCATTTGGTGAGCATGAAGCATCCTTCTTGTTTTAATACCTAATCTATCCAACACTTTTTGTGGCCAGTCAATCATTCCAAAACTGTACGTTAGGACAGGAAGAGCAAATTGATTTATAGCTTGGATCTTGTTCCTAGATGTCAATGCTGTTCTCAGGATTAATTTAAGTCTTCTAAAGTATTCCTTACTGAGTTTTATTTGCATTTGTTCATGTTTTATTGCTCACCCTTCATTGATTCCCAAGTATTTATACACTCCCACTTGCTCAAGTTCTTTTATATCACATTCTTGTCCCAAACTGATGTTTTCCTGGTGCTGCAGTTTTCCTGATTTAAAGCTTGCTTTTGCATATTTATCAAGACCAAGTGACATTCTAATAGCATCTGAAAAAGTTTTGATAACCTGCAGCTGTGCTTTCAGTTCCTCATCTGATGAGCTATACAGTTTTAAATCATTGACAAAGAGAAGATGAAAAGTCATTAGACTTTGTTGTTTTCTAGGAGCCAAATTGTAGTCATGGCCTAAGCTGTTAAGTAAATAGCTTAATGGATTAATGGCAAGGCAGAATAGCAACGGTGACAGAGAGTCACCCTGGAATATCCCCCTTTGAATTTTTATCCCTGGGATAATAATCTGTCCTGTATCATGGCTTAATTGCAAAGTGGTCAGCCATTGTTTCATGATTACTGTAATGTAGTCAATCAGTGCAGGGTGTATCTTATACATTATTAAGCAATCTTTTATCCATGAATGTGGGATACTATCAAACGCTTTTTTGTAGTCAGTCCATGCCATACTTAGATTCTTCCCCCTTTTACAGTTCTCCACTATAATTTTATTTAACAACAAATGATCCTTTGTTCCATATGGCTTCCTTTTATTGCCCTTTTGTTCTACTGCCATAATTGAGTTTTCTTCTTAATGACTATAAACTCTGTCGGCGTTAATTCCCGTGCTTAGTTTATATGTCGTCGGAAGGCAAGTTATTGGTCTATAATTTTTAGGGTAGCTTGCAGGTTCACTGTTAGGTAAGAGCATTGTTTTGCCTGTTGTTAGCCAGTGTGGTTTTCTGTTCAGGGTGCACCTATAAATAGTTCTTACTCATGGTTAAATCCTCATGCAAAGATGTTAATACTTTTAACCAAAGGTTAGGTACTGCATCTGGGCCTGAAGTTTTCCAGTTAGAGGCTTTTCTCAACTTTGTTTCAATTTCTCTGGTTGTTACTTCATCCCATTTCATATCATGTACCTTTAAACTTTTTATTCTTTCTTTTACTTCTTCTATCCATTTAACATCTTTGTTAAGATGTTCCACAGGATCTTCATAAATACTTCTCCAAAATGTATTTACTTCCTCTTTTTTTGGCGGTCTTTCAATTCCTTTTACTTTATTTCCAAATTCTCTATAAAACTTTTTTGGGTTATCAATAAATTGCTTATTTTGTACTTTTCCCTTATATTTATCTGTGTATCTTCTAAGTTTTTCCGCCTGTGCTGAAATGTTTAGTTTGTTATTTGCGATAGTGTATGATAGATCCTTTTCTGTTCTAATACTGTGCATTGCTTTAATCACATCTATCTTTCTTAGTATTTTTATTGATCTATATCCTCTTCTATAATCTTATAACAGTGACACTTCTTGTCTTAACTGCTTGATAGTTTTCTCTATTCAGTACTTCCATGATGATTTTCGATTTCTCCCCTTCCTTACCCTCACTACCCTGTGTTCTTGTGGTAGAACTTTATCAGTTATTAATTTAGCAGCACAGTAACATATCCTGTTCACTTTTGTTACATCACATGGATTTCTATGGACAGTCCTAATTACGGCATTCATTTGTTTTATCAGACTTCTTACTTTTTGGGTTTTATTGACCTTCTGCAGTTTATTTCTGTCATTGATCTTAATATATCTATCCATGTCCATTAAATCAAGCAACTCTTCTCTTAGCTCATTTTCTTCCAAACTGAGGACACATCCCTTATTTTCCGTTTCCTGCGGGCATTCTATAGAAAGTTCTATAGCATCTTCCTGTGGCACATTCTCTTCAATTTCATCCTGTGTCATCTGTTGCTCTGTCATATGAAAACTCACTGTCCTGTCACTCCTCAACATTTACTCATCAGTTTCCACAGTTTTCTGTTTCTTTCCTTGCTGTCTAGCTTCAAGTGAACATTTATACTGGCTTCCTGTGGAAGGCTCAAAAATATGTTGATATGGCACCTGTCCAATTGCTTCCTGTTCCACATTTCCCCTTAATTTGGATATCCATTGCTCTATCCTGTTGTGGTGCTTTCTGCATTGCATTTTCTACACTGAATCCTTTTCTTTGCAGCTGCTCCATAACCTCTGTTTCTATTTCTTTGATTTCTCCATTACTAATCTGTTTTTCTACTTTTCCTCTTAGTCTTCTTTTTTTGTATTGGAAAGTTTTCCATATCTGGATTCCTTTTCCTGTATTTCTCTTCAAATATCTTTGGTGCTGCTCTTTTTGTATTGGTTAGTTTTGTTTTCTCCTTTGCATAGATATTACACCATATTAAATATTTTTTCCTTTCCCATGTTCATATTTCTTCTTTACATGTCACCTGATCTTCTTGCTTTTCCTTATTCTGGGGACTCACTCCATCATGCTGTGATGTAATCCTTGTTAGACCTTCTACATTAAATCCTTCAGTTCGCAGGCACTCCATAACTTCAACTTCTATTTCTTTACTAATCTTCTTTTCCATGTTACCTCTTTGTGATATTAATTATTTACTGTGAAATGTTCCATATCTGGACGCCTTTGCCTGTATTTCTCTTTGAATATCTTTGAGAATGCCTTCTCTGTATTAGTTAACTTGGCTTTCTCCTTTGCATAAATATTGCACCATATCAAATCTCTCTTTCTTTCCTATGTCCATATTTCTTTTTTTTATTTTTCAAATATCTCTAGATTTTGTTGTTTAGATTTTCGCACTTCCTCAGATGCTTCTTTTTCCAAACAGATCAAAGTTTCTTGATCTGTATACTGTTTTTCAAAAATCTGCTGTATTAATGAACACAAATTTTAATTTGAATCTTCTGATAGTTTTTCCTGTGGAAGTATTTTTCTTTCCTCTAATTTCTCTCTTAATAATTTTGTATATCTTGTGTCTGGAGATTCTGAGCTTTTTACATAATAGTAAAAAAAGTCTTTCGGCTTTTCCCGGTTAGGGGTTGCCACAGAGGAACACCGGTCCGCTCATGACTGGCAGTGGATTTTACGGTGCCGAGTTGCCAGCCCGACACCCAACCTTCAACAATGGCACGCCCATTCACGCTCGCACCTACCTTCATGCATTTAATGTCACTCGACCATGGGGAAGGCATGCAGACTCCACACAGAAGGTGGTCCAGCCAAGAATCGAATGGGAGAACCTCTTGCTGCGACGCAACAATGCTAACCGCTGCACCACCGTGGCTAACAATACATAATGTCTTTCTTATCCTCAATAGTCCACTCTATCGTCCTTATGGCTCTTCTTTGGCCAATCAATTTCTGTGATTTTTGTGGACTGTTACTTCCTTCTACAACAGGGAGGCCATCCTCTGCCTGGGCCTGGCCTGGCCTGGCCCCATTGTAAGAATGTTTCTGTATTTTAAGGATTCTAGACTGTCATTTTTTCCAGTCCTGGCACCAGTGCACCTACCAGGATTGGGTACTTTTTTATCCTGGGCCTTGTGTACCCAGCTATCTGTGTTAGTTTTTGGATTACTTCTGTCCATGATATATGATATATAAATACAGTCTATATATCAGTGTCATCTTGGTGAGATTTTGTGAAGAAACAGGGTCCACCTTGTGAAGGTACTCACCAAGACTTGAGGATTAATGCAATTTCAGCAGTACTACTCTCCTTTGCTTGCTGACTTTTCATCTCTCCATTAGGACATGTGTGGTGCCTTTGTCGGTATAGTAGAGGTACAAATGTTTCCGTGTCATGGACAGCATGGTATATTAGGTGATGACTTTGTGACTCTGAGGGCAGTGATATGCACCATTGTGACTAATGACAGCAAGAACAGCCTTTTGTACTCTGCGATGGAACAGAACTGGGGAAAGGGGAATTTTTTTTTGTTATTTTCTTTTTCCTCAGACTGGCAGACAATGGAATACAGAAATAATGTAAATAAGTGTTGCTTTTAAATGACACAAATGAAGTGAAGCTATAAGAGCTCTAACAGTTATATTTAATAACATACAGTCATAGCATCACCATCAACCCCTTTTTTACCATTTCTACACAGCTCGGGGTGCTGTATCAACTATTACCACATCTCACTATTCAGAGACACTCTCTGACCTTCTTCTATTCTCATACCTGATTGTTACAGGTCTTTTTTCACACAGTCCAGCCATCTCTTGGCTGGACATCCTTGTTTTCTTCTTCCCTTCTTCCTGTTTCTCTTAAATCTTCTTTACCGAATCATCCTCTGCTTTTCTGCACATGTGACCAATCCACCATAATGTTCTCTTTGACGTTCTCTGCAGGTGGGGTTACTTTGGCTTCTTCTCTGATGTCTTCAATTCTTTGTCTGTTCCACAATGTGCATTCTATTACCCATCTTCTACTACTTCTCAGCATATGTTCATATCACTTATTGATAAATTGTGATCTACGGTATGAAGCATGATTGAGATATGACAACTTCAGACAGAAATCATATGTATAGTGTATTCAGCTTCTTGTTTATTTAGCTGTTGGGACCCTACCCACCTTAAGCCTGCATTTATTGGCTGACCTCTCCATACATTATGTTTCTCCCATAAATAATTTAACTTGCTTTTAAAAGAGGTCTCTTCTTTTGCTTTCTCCCTGTGTACTTATCTTGGAAGGTAAATTAACATGGTATGAAGTGGCATTATAAAAGAGTATAGGGAAGGCTTTTGTTTGTATAATTTTAATTTTGTTATAGGTTTTATTTTGTTTCAGTTCTAATTAGCTCTTAAACGAACTTATTTGGCAGCTAGCTAAGTGAACTTGTCTAAATACCACTTTGAGACAGAACTTATGGAAAAGTAGAAACCAAATTAAAATTCTGGATATCTAGCATCACTGAGGCTATAGAGGGAAAAGAAGAAATCAGACTGAAATGTAGAGGGTCTAACATCACTGAGGCTACATACAAAGTTCAAATGACATTTCCTTATAGGGTAAAACTAATGCAACTAGGAAGAGTTAATAAAGTCCTGTGGGTATTCATTGATTACTTCTGACTGGCCAACTGTTAAAAGTAAAAACTGCTGATTGTGGGTATTCATTGATTACTTCTGACTGGCCTACTGTTAAAAGTAAAAACTGCTGATTGTGGGTATTCATTGATTACTTCTGACTGGCCTACTGTTAAAAGTAAAAACTGCTGATTGTGGGTATTCATTGATTACTTCTGATTGGCCTACTCTTAAAAGTAAAGACTGTTGATTATGGGTATTCATTGATTAGTTCTGACTGGCCTACTGTTAAAAGTAAAGACTGCTGTGGACCACTGGCCTTCACTCTTAAACTGGTTCTGAGCCTTTCCTCTTCATTGCTCTCTGCAAAGTGCATCTAGAAGATTCTTATCTAATTGTCCACACTGTTTTTGGTACAACTGCTGTTCCCATAAAGTTTAGACTACCTATTAAAGCTGTTAAATCTTTTGCTACTCTTCCCACAAAGTTTGGAGCACTTATTAAAACTATTAAATATTTTATGCTTTCTGGGCCATTTATGTTAAATTTTCATTTTTGGCAATGAGCTGTAGGATATGTAAACAGTCTCTAAACTTGTGTTAACATAAGGAAGAGGAAATAAATGAAGAAAATGGCAACTAAGGATACTTTAAGTGCTTTTGATATGAAAATCCAGTCTTGCCAAGCATACTTTTAATATTTGAATAGTTTGCTGCAAATTAGGCTACAAATGATGGCAGGCAAAGGGGCTAGTCTTCCCTGTGTTTGTGGAACTGAAACCTGTATTTTGGAGGAAAGACTTCTGACTCCTAAAACATCCCTTGTTTACTTAACTGCTCCTATGAGATGCTTTCTGATGTATCTTGTTGCCACCTTGTCTCTCTCCAACTCAGTCTTTATCCTGTCCCAAACTAAACACTGCAGTCACAATTCAGTTATAACTTTAATAGACGTTCTTTACTAGCTGGGTATAAATGCACTATTGTCATGTTTCACACTGCAATGTCTGACAGAATTATAGAATCACTGGTTGAAGTACTATTATTTTGACCTCCAGCACGTATAATATGCAGTTTGGCTCTCATCCCAACAAACTATTTTGCCCCTAAAATATTCAATTTGTTTATATTATTTATTTTTTTATACTGCCTCATACTTGAACTACATGATAGAGGGCACTACAGTTAACATTGGTATTGTATATATTATGACTCTGACACCAGTGAATTTGAATAACTACTAAAAGATCTATATTTTACTGGCATGCTTCAATATCAGCATGATTGGACCTCTTAACCAACATTTTATTGGCAACTTGGCAGATCAAAGACTTGTAGAACTGATTCATAACCTACTGATATTTTAGGAAGGAAATCTCCCGCGGACATGGTAACTACAAAAAACACCAGTACAGTTCAAAAATTGACTGATCTCTGAATTACTCTTGGACTAGTCGTGCAAAAGAGTAGAAATTGCTAAGACATTTATAGCTAGGTCCAGATCTTTTACAATATGTGCCCTCTGAACTTTCATTTAGAAGTTAGTGACTGGATCTCAGTCCTTGAATGAACTTAAATACCTCTGTCACCATATATTCTTTAAGCTAATAAGCACTTCATTTGCTTTATCTGGAAAAGACAAAGGAGAAGCATGCTTTACGGAAAAACTGTTTTAACTTCTGAAGGTCAGAGGTGAAGTGCGGTCAGGCTAGAAAACTGCCTTTATATGGAGTCATTCTGTTTCTGTGGGCCTAAAGAATAAAGCATCTGGACAGCAGTTTGACAACTGTATAACTTTGTGGGTGATACATTTATTCCCTTTTTTGCATGTTTTAGTGGAATTTTTGAAATTAATATTATAATTAATATTGTCCAGTTACCCTGCACTGAGCTCTGTACCTGGTCCACTTTGTTTGCCATATATATATATATATATATATATATATATATATATATATATATATATATATAAATATGGGTCCCCTACGAAAGACTGAAAACCCACAAGACCGATTCCTGTAATCCCGAGACGAAATACCCGAAAGACTAGAAGACCGACGGACCACAAGCCCGAAATTCAAAATCCCGAACAATCAGCACACATACAGAATGCACATACACACAGTGTCCGCCGAACCCCAAACAAATAATCCTACACTATAGTTAAGCAGGGGGACAAGCCCCCCTGCACCCACCATGTGGGGGCTGCACCCCCCAAACCCCCCCTACTTTAATATTCTAACTCCGAGATCGCACAAACACAAACACAAGGCAAACTCACACCCACACATTACAGTCCCTCACACACACGCACACCACAGTCACAACACACACTAACACACACTAAAGCCGCTCACAAACACACTTACACACAGATACTTACCTGAACCACAACACCAGAAGCGCTAACTCAATATCCCTTAACACTGGGATTTTGAATTTTGCGGTTCTGGTCTTTCAGTAATGTGGTGTATCGGGCTTCTGCTCTCTGTATTTTGTGCGTCGGGATTCTGAGCTTTCGGTCTTTCATAGGGGACCCATATATACATATATATATATATATATATATATATATATATATATATATATATATATATATATATATATATATATATATATATATATATATATATATATATATATATGGTTTACTATCAAAATGCAGGCACGTAAGTGGTAGCAGGTATAAAAAATCAATGATATCAAAAAATGCTGAATTCGATATCTTCAGTTTTCCCATTCGACATTGTAACCTAATTATTATGCAGTAAGTCTGCATTATGGCTCCATATTTTAACTACATTACATTCTGACTTTCATACTTCTGATAGCAAACATGTATATATATTATATACATATATATATATATATATATATATATATATATATATACATATATATATATATATATATATATATATATATATATACATATATATATATATGTGTGTGTGTGTGTGTGTGTGTGTGTGTATATATATATATATATATGTGTGTGTGTGTGTGTGTGTGTGTGTGTGTGTGTGTGTGTGTGTGTGTGTGTGTATATATATATATATATAATATATATATATATATATATATATATATATATATATATGTGTGTGTGTGTGTGTGCATGAATGTGTGCCTATATTTTAAAATATTTTTAGAAAGCAATGTTTGGCATTGTAATATTTATCACACTAGAGTTGTGACATTCTGCTTTGCATTTTATCAAATGTAACATACATTTTGAAATATAATTCTGTTTGTGGTAATACACTCTGTTCTAAAATACATAAACTGTACTTCAAGTGAATTCTGACATGGGGTGGGTCCACCTGGACCAATGGCAGTTTGCATTTCACTTTGTTGCAAAGGAGAAGTAAAAAAGGCAAAACGTTATTTATGCTTGGTGTAATATTGCCCACCTTTGGTTACCCAGTCATGTTCATAGGTGTCAGTATACCAAGCATTTGCAGTAAAACACCAACTTTAATGTAATGCAAAATGTAAGCACAGCAAGAATGATGTTAAAGGAGCACTATAGGATATCTAAAATCATTTTTGCAGTAGAACTTTGTTCACATGTTAATACAGTATAAGTCACATGTTCATACAGAAGCAGGGTTTTCAGAGAAGTTTGTTAGCATACTGCAGGTCAGATTTCACAAATTTCAGAGGGGGTGGGTTGTTACAGGAATTGCTAAGAGTTAACATTCTGATCTGATATTGTTAATCCTCGTCCACTTCCTTACGTTTGGGTACGGTTCCGATATCGGAACCGAGCCGGCCATATACCAAGCTCGTGCCAGCGATAAACACTCGAGCTAAGCAATCTCTTACCCATAATTCCCCTCTCCCTGTTACCCCAGATTTCGTTTGCCACGTCTCCATCAGGTCATGTCAGGCTCTTGCTCTTGAGCTAAGTGAAACCTTTTTTTGTCCTCTTATTTCAAAATAAGAACTTTTTCTCTCAGAAAAGTTGATTTTCTGATCTCTCTTACCTTAATACATTTAGCGACTCCCTTTTCTTTCAGTTTTCTAAAAATGTTTTAGTCACTTTCACCCTTTTTATCTAATGTAAGGTATCAGTTGATTACCATAGCTGGTAGATAGCCTTTCCTTTCTAATTTTGTGTTTTTGTATTATTGTTGGTATTTGCCTTTTCTTTAACATGACAGATAAAAAAGGTAGTACTGGTTTTAAAAGATGTTATGATTGTGGACATAAACTCCCTACTTCAGATGCACATTCTTTGTGTGTTTTCTGTTTAGGTGCACCTCACTTAACTGTTGACCCACCCTGTGGGATTTGTAAGAATTTTTCCAACAGGGCACTGATAGAGAGGAAAAATAAACTTTTGCTGAAAGGGTTACTAAAGTCTCCCTTTTCAGAGGCTATTTCTGGGTCAGAGGCCTCAACCCATCCAAGATCCCATAAAAAGAAGTCTGAGGATGCTTCTAAGGCTAAATCTCTTCCTTCGTCCCCGGCTGGGGACTCTCATCAACCAAGAAAGAAAGCAAAGATTTCTGCTTCGGATCCGACTCTCTCGGATCCGACCTCTTTGGTGCCTAGATCTTCAGCTCCAAAAAAGTCCTCGGCACCACCTATGTCTATGGCACCAATGTCCTTTGCTGTATTGGAACAGAGGGGCCCCTCAGTTCAGACTTCTTTACCGGCACCGACCTCACAGTCGGTGCAGACCACCATTGTTTCGGAACTGACAGCTCAGTCCTTGTTTACTATTTTATCGGTTCCAACCTTGGCACTGACAACTACTTCGGCACTGACCTTTTCATCGGTGCAGTCCATTACATTGGCATCGATGACTTCCTCAGTGCAGACACCTGTAGTGCAGTCCTTTTTGGCACCGTTGTTTTTGGTGCAGTCTACTGAGATGGGCACCGACTTGCCCTCATCTCTAGATAGACCTGTTTCCCCCTCAGCTGTTTCTGTGAGATCTACCAGAAGCCTCTCCCAACATGACGTATTGTGACTTGTGGATCAAATGCTTTTGGCCAAAGGAATTCCACCTCTCAAGACCTATCATTCTCCCTTGAAATCTATTGACGTAGCACAGTCTTCCCCCTCTACAGTTCCCTTTATGGATCTCTCTAAGGAGCCGCAGTTGCATTTGTGGCAGAAAGATTTTGCTACGACCCAGGATTTGACTTTTCTCAGCCATCCTGGGACTCCCAGTCTGCAGGCTGGATCACTTAGGGGAGAGGTGACTTCCCCCTTGGGCACTCACCCCTCTTCTAGTGGACCTGCCTTCCAAGTCATGGAGAAGGCCTTGGCGTCTACCGCTGATACTGTGCTTACTATCTCACCATCCTCCTCTGGCCACTATGTACACAGATTGCTTCTAGTGGACTCCAGGCGCAGAGGTCTCAGGATATACTCCCACAGGATACCCCCTTGGTGTTGTCTTCCCCAGCATCTCCCTCTGAGGAAGTTCATCGGAAATCCTCGTGCAAGAGGAAGCATATGGACAACACTGAGGAGTCTCTCACTGAAGACACAGACTTTGATGATGGGGAAGGGTCCCCTCGTTCACCTACTGACATATCCTTTGGTGATATCCTAGAAATCCTTAAACAGAGAGGTGAATGGCAGTCCTCTAACCCGACTTCTGAGGAGTCTGTGTTCCTGCAGGCTTTTTGCGCCTGGCCCCCTACCTCCTGGGTTACCCCACCTGCAGACGAACTGGTCCGGCTCATTGTGCAGGGTGCATGGAAGACTCCTGATACTGTTGAGGCCATTCCCCAGAGGTCAGACAAAATCTTGTCCCCCCCTGCTTCTGAACCTCATTGGTCTAAAGGTCTCCCTGTAGATGCTCTGGTGGTGGCAGCCACAACTAAAAAAGACCTGGCAGAAGAGGAATGCCAGACTGTCCTTCCGCCCAACAAAGAGTCCAGGGCATTGGATAGGATAGGGAAGTGCACCTTTGCATCAGCAACCTTTGCTATCAGGTCCATGAATTATATGGCACACTTCACCAGACTTCAAAGAGACCTAGTATCTGAGCTCTCTGAAACTTTGTCAGGTGCCGTGTCTGATGAGGTCCATGACAAAGTGGCCTCTCAGCTGGCTACTATTGAATCGATTTCAAACTCCTCCATGCGCTTGGTGTCCCACGCATCAGAAGGAGTGGCTAGAGCAGCGAGTACAGGCATTGTTTTGAGATGACATGCCTGGAAGTGCTTGTGTAATTTCGCAGAACCCTTCAAGGCTTCCTTTCACAATGCTTCTATCGAGTCCTCCTCCTTGTTTGGACCCAAAGTCAAAACTACATTGGCCTGGTGTGAACAGGAAGGTAAGACCCTGTCTGCCATAGGTGTCTGTTATTCTTCCCCCCAACATGCTTTCTCCAGAAACCAAAAGGGCGGGAAGATGTGGTACAGAAAATCTCAGGGTTCTTTCCATGACACACAGGCTGATTTTTCCCCTAGGGGCAGAGGGGGAAACTCACAAGGAAGACGCCCCTTTTGGAGCAGAGGGGGTTCATGTAATCAGGGTTCCAGAGATTCCTTCTCCGGGCAATCCTACCAGCGCTCCTGAAGAGCGGCCCAACCCCTTTCCTCTGGAAGTGGCTGGGGGATGTTTCTGTTTGTACCCTTCTGCCTGGCTAACCATTACCAACGATTCTTGGGTACAAAGGATAATAACCAGAGGTTACAAGATCCTCTTCAAACTTTGTCCTGTCCCTCCATCAAGATTTCCCGACGTTCCACCCAGTCAAAGGGAAGAAGCAGCTCTAGAGATTACAAAGCTGCTAAACAAAAGAGTCATTCAAGTAGTCCCAACAGACCAGATAGGATCTGGATTCTACTCGAGACTATTTTTGGTGCCAAAGAAAACCGGGGACTGGAGACCAATTTTGGATCTCAGTGTGCTAAAAAATTTGTGAGTGTGCAAAAATTTCGGATGGTCACTATACAGTCTATCATTCCTCTCTTGGAAAAAGACGATTGGATGTGCTCGATAGATCTTCAGGATGCGTACCGCCACATAAAGTTGGACAGACCATCAAGAAGATTCCTGTGCTTCTGTGCGGGAGGCAGTCATTACCAGTTCAGAGTACTGCCCTTTGGACTCTCTACAGCCCCCAGAGCATTTACAAAGTGCATGGCAGTTGTCACAGCTCACCTGCAACTTCAAGGTTTTCAGGTTTTTCCATATCTAGATGTCTGCCCCCACCAGACACCTATTGGAGGAAGCCCTGGCATACTCTGTCAATACTATCGAAAAGCTGGGCATAACAATAAACTGGCAGAAATCCAATCTCACCCCTTCTCAGTCCACAGAATTCATAGGGGTCATTTTGGACTCAAAAACTTGCAGAGCATCCATACTGGAACACAGAATATCAAGAATCAGACAGCAACTGTTACCAGTTCTCTCAATGGAAAGGTCCATAGCTCACTCAATCCTGCAGCTGTTGGGCTCCATGGCAGCTTGCATCACCATTTTCCCCTTAGCCAGGTTTCACTTGAGGCTTCTACAATGACTACTGCTCACCCAATGGTATCCTTTTCAGCTTCCCCTTTCAGCCAAGATTCACATAACTCAGAGATGCAAACAAGATCTAAAGTGGTGGTTGAACCACAACCCATCACAATGGTCTCGTCCCTACTCCCCTCAGCAGCCCAAGGCTTCAGTGACCACGGACGCCTCCCTGATGGGGTGGGGAGGGCTATGTCAGCGTCAGATAGTCCAAGGCACTTGGTCCGAAGTGGAGGCCCATCTGCATATAAATGTTTTAGAGCTGAGAGCGGTGCTTCTGGCATTGCAGGCATTCCATCCCTTGCTGCCATCAGGGACAATTGCAATACAATCAGACAACATGGCAGTAGTCTGGTACATCAGCAAACAGGGCGGAACCAAATCCTACCCCCTCTGTTGAGAGGCC
Organism: Protopterus annectens; assembly: GCF_019279795.1. NCBI lineage: Eukaryota > Metazoa > Chordata > Ceratodontiformes > Protopteridae > Protopterus > Protopterus annectens. The sequence goes on along the minus strand of NC_056737.1, from coordinate 1,838,337,492 downwards.
ATGAGGCTATGGCAATGGGCGATGGCTACCAACCGCTTTCTTCTAGCAATGCACATTCCCAGGAGATCCAACGTGATAGCAGACAGACTCAGCAGGTGCATTCTTCAACCTCACGAGTGGTCCCTGAATCCTCTCATAACGGCGGAGATCTTCCACTGTTGGGGCCATCTGTGCTGCAACCTCTTTGCATCCCCGACCAACTTCAAATGCAGCAACTACTTTGCCCTGATTCCCCCTCCAGGACAGTCACCCAGGAATGCTCTAGTTCACAATTGGCCCTCAGGTCTTCTTTATGCCTTCCCACCCACTCCCCTCATTCCCCAGTTTCTGAAGAAAGCCCGTCGATTGAAGAGCAAAGTGATCCTTATTGCTCCATATTGGCCTCATCAGATTTGGTTCCACTTTCTGTGGCCTCACCTGCTAGATCAACCATGGATTCTTCGTCCAACCTCGGAGTTGATCTCCCATCCGCAGAATCTGATTCACCCCAACCTGCACAGTCTGAAGCGCACAGCTTGGCTCCTCCAATTCCCTTGATTGCCAGGCAAAATGATCTTTCCTCACAAGTATGGGACATTCTTATTGCATCTCATAAGCCCTCCACTAGAATGACTTATCTAGGCAAATGGAAAAGACTTACCGGTTGGCTGAATTATAAGGAAATTGATCCCTTTTCAGCACCGGTGTTGATGCTACTCGAATATCTAACCGCCCTATTTCAATCGGGGCTGTCAGCATCTACCATTAGAGTACATTTAGCTGGGATCTCTAATTTCCATGAGAATGTCCAAGACTCCTCCCTCATGTCTCACAAGTTATGTAAAGCCTTCATAAAGGGTGTGAATCATCTGAAACCCCCTTTCAGGGAACCTATTCAACCTTGGGATTTATCTTTAGTTCTTCCAGCTCTGACATTGCCCCCTTTTGAACCAGCTGCTTCATGTGACCTCAAATATCTGTCGTGGAAGACCTTGTTTTTGGTCGCTATTACTTCTGCCAGACATATCGCTGAGCTTCAGGCCCTATGTACAAATACTCCATACTTGATTTTTCATCCAGACAGGGTATCCTTAAGAACTAACCCTTCCTTCTTGCCAAAAGTCATTTCTGAAATGTCTATTAATCAGACCAATGAATTGCAAGTGTTTTTTCCTGATCATTCTAATGAGGGAGAGTACTGCCTACATACCCTAGACGTACACAGACAACTCCGTTTCTATTTGCAAAGGACTAAATCTTTCTGTAAATCAGACCAGTTATTCTTGGCTTTTGTGGATCTAGATTAGGATGTGCTGTTGCTAACGTCACATTGGCTAGATGGTTAAAAGACACTGTGACCCGTATTTATTCGGTACACAATACTTCTTTGCCAACTACCATCAAGGCTCATTCAACAAGGTCAGTGGCAACTTCTGCTGCCTTCCATGCCAGAACTTCTTTACATGACATCTGTGCAGCTGCAACTTGGGCCACTCCTCATACCTTTATCAATCATTACAAGTTGGACTTGGCCTCCAGGGGAAGAGCATCTTTTGTTTCTATGGTGCTCAGGAATGTCCTTCCATGAAAGCCTCCCAGGAATAGAGGTAGCTGGGGACTCTGTCCCATACGTAAGGAAGTGGATGAGGATTAACAATATCAGATAAAGAAGTTATGTCTTACCATAATGTTCCATCTGTATTGTTGATCCTCGTCCACTCATTACAACCCTCCCTCCTTCCCCCTCCTATGGCTTCTAGTGGATCTCACCATCCTTCTCTTTAGGTCATTTGACCAGAGATAGCCTCTACCTTTTTCTGACCTGCAAACTCAATCTGAGGTAACAGCGAGAGGGGATTATGGGTAAGAGATTGCTAAGCTCGAGAGTTTATCGCTGGCGCGAGCTTGGTATATGGCCAGCTTGGTTCCGATATCGGAACCGTAACCCAAACGTAAGGAAGTGGACGAGGATCAACAATACAGATGGAACGTTATGGTAAGACATAACTTCTTTTTCTTATGCATTTGCCTACCTGCACCCATGGGCTATTAGATTAGTTGAATGACTGGTTTTCACTCAGCCAGAGATGCTATCTAGTCACATTCAGATCTGCAGCCTTTGCAGCAGTAAAATTATATTTTCTTTATTATGTGAATATTTTTTCTAAAAACTGTGTGCAGTGATTAACCCAGCCTTAGGCAACTATATTTTATTTTGTTTGCTTTTGTTTCATGCTTGTTGCTGCAGTTTTTCCTTCATTTGTAATTGTTTTTCATATGGTCTGCATTAGTGTTGCTTATTTGTGTATGGACTCATGCAGACACACCTTTATAATCAGATTTTCCCTCATTTCGTAGGACAGCATTGCTTTGGACAGTTGCATCTTGCAAACAAACGTGTTGAGTTGCAAATGTCCTAATATTCTAGAAAAATAAAATATTTTGCAACTTTGAAAAGTAATCTTATTACTGCAATAAAAGTATTTTCCCATTAGCTGATTCCCTTCGGAAGTCACACAGTAACTGTATGATACCGATTATTTTTTTTCTTCCCTGAATTGTGGCAAAATGTTTGGATCTTTCACTCCTTTCCTGAACATTTGACTGCAGTAGTGTTACACTGATTACTTTTTGAAAGTTGAGGTAAATGTAGTCTACATATTTCCCCATATTTTGCTATGTATGTGCATATGTATGTATGCAACGTATAATCTATGTTTATATTCATGTGGTTGTAAAAAATAAAAATAGACAAAGTGAATACCAGACTAGATAGTTTCAAAGAAGAGACCAGAAAGAGGATGGAACATTTTGAAATTCTTATGAAACAACAAGGGGCACAAATGAGCAGTATAGAAGAGTCTTTGAATGATCACGAAGGAAGAATAACTGAAAGTGAGTCTCAGACTCAATTTCTTTTAAAAGGAAATAACTGGCTCATAGAAAAACTCGATGATTTAGAAAATAGACTGAGATGAAATAACATTCGAATTGATGGTATATCTGAAAAGTGTAAGGGATACAATATAATAAACTTCTTAACTACCTGGCTACATAAAACATCAAATCTATCTGAAACTTTATCTTCTAGAATTGAAAGATTTCACATAACAACCAGGGGACTGGTGGCAGTAATATGAAAAGAAGTATCATATTTTATGAAGCATATGAAGTCTGAAACTGAAATCTGTGTCATTATTTAGTAACTTTAATCCTTAGGAGTTTGGCAGAAATTATACATTTTATGATGAACAGAACAATGAGACAGAAATTTGGACATTCTGTGAAAATCTTGGCAGTCAAGAGGTATGAGTCACATTGTTTAAAAATATTAAGTATTTTGGTTTCCACTGAATTTACAGGTGCAACGTATTTAGTTCTCAGGTAAAATATAGTCGGACACAATGTAATAAACAATGTCGAGCTGTTTGAGATGCTGAATAATGTAGCTGATGGGGTTTGTAACCAATATCTTCGGTTGCTAGGAGTCCCTTTATTGCTGATTTGAAATCTTTTAGAATTAGTTGATTTTTGACTTCACTAGGGAGGAGATCCCAGGTGTTGGGGCCAACTCTTGAGTATGATGGCCCTCTCTAAAAAACTGAGGCCCAGCAGGAGCTTTCCAGGACTGACATAATTCACTCTGATGATCTGTGCAGGCACAGGTATAATAACCTGAGGACTGACACCTGCACCTGCTTGCCCACTGCCAGGCTGAGGTTAGGGAGAGGGAGTCATCTTACTGCTGTAAGCATTCTGTACCTGGTTTAACACTGTATTTTCAGAGATCTTCAAAGTATCACCTATCAACTGTGATTGACTTGTATTTTCAAGCATGTGTTGTGTTGATGACTGTGTGTTGTGTAGTGGCCACTAAGGTCTGAAATGGTTAATGCATATGGGACTGAAACTTGCAGATTCCCAGATCTGCATCTCCTCAGGGTGATGAAGATCACCCTGTGGAATGTGGCATGGAGTGCTTGCTGTTGGCATCTAGTGTCACATCTCAGAAAGGTAGAGGAAGCTGCTCCTCTGGTAGTGGTCCGGACAGGTTCCCCTGAATTACCTCTGGCAGGCACACTTGCTGGTATTGGGTAAGGTGGGCTGACATCTAGATACCCATATATGCAAACAGCAACATCTCCTTCTCCAGCTGACTGAGTCCCATCAAAACATGCCCACTGCAGCACAATGTAGCAAAACTCTGAGCTTCCAGGCCTCCACTTTCAGAAGACCTATCATATATCTGGGCAGGTTGAGAATGAGATGGATCCTGTTCAAGAAGTAGCTGAGGTGGTGGTAAGCAGCAATAAATTAAAGCAGCCATTACTTGCCATGACAGTAACCATGTATTCTGTCTTTGGCCATCTGAGATGAGACAAGTTCTCTTGTTAAAAAAGGAGTGCAGGAGGCATAGTCTACAATGTTGTATACCTTGACTTTGTCTCCGCATAAAGGGAAGTCCAGTGACATCATACAATGAAATTACATTTTCAAAAAAATGCATCCCTGTAATAAAACAATCTTATCTTTAAGACACAAATTGCACCTTCCAGCAATACCTTTTGTTGTACTGGGCTGCCTGGATATTTGATTGTCTGGTACCTTGTTGGTGCTGTTCCATGTGAATGGAAACACCTGTCTTATGTATCGCCTTCTGGAACATGCTGACATTACATGTGATTTATTGTGGTATAAAAGGTATAATGTGTAAAATTTGTTTTTAAGCCCTCATACTGATATTTACATAGTGGCCACAACGGTTGCTGAGCTGCACACCCTTCCATAACCCTTACTGTTACCTACTAATCATGGTGATACTTAAATCGAGGGTTCAAAGGCATTGTTGATAGTGCAGGTCTTGTACTGTATGTCATTCTTCAGTACAGAAAGTGCTGTCCATCAGTAAGGTACATGGTCCACCTCTTCCTGCTTGACCTCATACAGCTATGCAAAACACATACCACCATGAACACCCATACCAAAAACTGTAATCTTCACAAGCACAGAAAGAGAACATGCTGGCACTATAGATTCCCTTTCCAAGGAATCTGATACTTACTGAATAATTTCCTGTACAGGTCAAGCAAGCCAACACATGGGCTGTATTCAAAAAATATTCTTGCTGAATAGCTGGGAAATCATAAATCCTCAACGGGATATTTAGCATAGTGCTCCTAGGTCATCAAGCTTAACTCTCGGGCTTAGCAGGCTATGCTTCTCAATGGTCTTATGAACTTCTTGCCTAGTATATACCTATGAACCCATCAAACTAATATATAATTACCAAGTATCCTAGAAAGGTCAGTGCTGCATACAGAATATATATACAGACAAAACATCAGTTTATTGATGACTGAATTTCCATAATCCATCTTATTTGTATGCCATTATAACACACACATTTTCATACTACCATGATTGT